>NW_028259063.1:154944-223152 GCF_024713525.1 Acromyrmex echinatior
ATTTTTAAATCCCCCCCCAAAAATTTTTTTTAAAAAACATCAAAAAAAATTTAAAATTTTTAAATCCAAAAAATTTCATTTTTTAATTTTTAAAGAACACGCTAAAAAAAAAAATCATTTAGGGAAACCCCCCAAAAAAAAAAAATTAAAATTTTTATTTTAAAAAAAATTTTTTAATTTAAAAAAAAAAAATTTTTTTAAAATTTAAATTGCATTCACAAAAAAAGAAATTTTGGGGTGAATCCCCAAAAAAAATTTTTTTAAAAATTTCTTTAAAAAAAAATTAAATTTTTTTTAATTTTAAAAAAATTTTTTTTTTATTTTTAAAATTTTCACGCTTGGGAAAAAAGCTTTTGAGGAAACCCCCAAAAATTGCATTTAAAAAATTTCAAAAAAATTAAAATTTTTTCCAAAAAAAATTTTTTTTTAATTTTTAAATTTTTAAAATTTCCTTTCCCCAAAAAAAAAAATTTGGTGAAACCCCAAAAAAATTTATTAAAAATTTCTTAAAAAAAAAATTTTTAAAAAAAAAAAAAGCTTTTAAAAATTAAACTTGGGATTTCCCAAAAAAGGAAAATTTTAAAGGGTCCCCAAAAAAATTTTAAAATTGCTTTAAAAAAAAATTTTTTAATTCGAAAAAATTTTCATTTTTTTTTTAAGCACTGCCTTGGGAAAAAAAAAGCCCTTTTAAAAAAACCCCCCAAAAATTTTTTTAAAAATTTTTTTAAAAAAAATTTAAATTTTTAAACCAAAAAAAGCTTTTTTTTTTAATGTAAACTGCAAGGGCAAAAAATGCATTTAAAGGGAAAAACCCCAAAAAAAAGCTTAAATTCTCCAAAAAAAATTTAAATTTTTAAAAAAAAAAAAGAAATTTTTTAATTTTTTAATTTTTCACTGCATAAAAAATAAGCATTTTTTTGTGAAACCCCCAAAAAAATTTCTTAAAAAAAACCTTTTAAAAAAAAAAAAATTTTTTAAAACCCAAAAAAATTGGGATTTTTTTAAATTTTTAATTTCCATTTCTTTCACAAAAATCCTTTTGAATGAAACCCCCCCCAAAAAATTCGTTAAATTTCATTTAAAAAAAAAATTTTTAAACCAAAAAAAGCTTTTTTAATTTTTAAGTTCCCCTGCATTGGCAAATAATGCTTTAAGTGAAACCCCCAAAAAAAAAATTAAAATTTTAAAAAAAAATTAATTTTTTTTAAACCAAAAAAATTTCTTTCTTTAAATTTTAAATTTTTAAAAATTTCATTCCCCCAAATCTTTAGATGAACCCCAAAAAAAATTTTTTTAAAATTCTTAAAAAAAAATTTTTTTAATTTTGAAAAATTCATTTTTATTTTAAAGTAAAACTGCATTGGGGGAAAAAATGCTTTAAATGAATCCCCAAAAAAATTTTTGAAAAATTTTTTTAAAAAAATTTTTTTTTTTTTTCAAAAAAGCATTTTTTTTTTTAAAAGTAACATGCTTTTTGGGGGGAAGCAAATTTAGTGAATCCCCTAAAAATTGCATTAAAATTGCATTAAAAAAAATTACTTTTTATCCAAAAAAATTGCATTTCTAATTTTAATTTAACATTGCATTGCACAAATAATACATTTAAAGTGAATCCCCAACAAATTGCATTAAAATTGCATTAAAAAAACTTAATTTTTAATCCAAGAAAATTACATATCTAATTTTAATTTAACATTTCATTGCACAAATAATGAATTTAGAGTGAATCCCCAAAAAATTGCATTAAAATTGCATTAAAAAAAATTAATTTTTAATTCGAAAAAATTGCATTTTTATTTCAATGTAACACTGCATTGGGCAAATAATGCAATTAGAGTGAATCCCCAAAAAATTGCATTAAAATTGCATAAAAAAAAATTAATTTTTAATCCAAAAAAATTGCATTTTTAATTTTAATGTATCTCTGAATAGAAGAAATAATGCATTTAGAGTGAATCCCCTAAAAATTGCATTAAAATTGCACTAAAAAAAATTAATTATTCATCCAAAAAAATTGCATTTTTATTTTAATGTAACACTGCATTGGGCAAATAATGCATTTAGAGTGAATCCCCTAAAAATTGCATTAAAATTGCATCAAAAAAAATTAATTCTTAATCCAAAAAAATGCATTTTTAATTTTAATGTATCACTGCATAGAAGAAATAATGCATTTAGAGTGAAACCCCAAAAAATTGCATTGAAATGGCATTAAAAAAAATAATTTTTAATTCGAAAAAATTGCATTTCTAATTTTAATTTAACATTGCATTGCACTAATAATGAATTTAGAGTGAATCCCCAAAAAATTGCATTAAAAATGCAATAAAAAAAATTAATTTTTAATTCGAAAAAATTGCATTTTTATTTTAATGTAACACTGCATTCGGCAAATAATGCATTTAGAGTGAATCCCCAAAAAATTGCATTAAAATTGCATTAAAAAAAATTAATATTTAATCCAAAAGAATTGCATTTCTAATTTTAATTTAACATTGCATTGCACAAACAATGCATTTAGAGTGAATCCCCAAAAAATTGCATTAAAATTGCATTAAAAAAAATTAATTTTTAATCCAAAAAAATTGCATTTCTAACATTAATTTATCATTGCATTGCACAAATAATGAATTTAGAGCGAATCCCCAAAAAATTGCATTAAAATTGCATTAAAAAAAATTAATTTTTAATTCGAAAAAATTGCATTTTTATTTTAATGTATCACTGCATAGAAGAAATAATGCATTTAGAGTGAATCCCCTAAAAATTGCATTAAAATTGCATCAAAAAAAATTAATTATTAATCCAAAAGAATTGCATTTTTATTTTAATGTAAAACTGCAATGGGCAAATAATGCATTTAGAGTAAATCCCCAAAAATTTGCATTAAAATTGCATCAAAAAAAATTAATTTTTAATTCAAAAAAATTGCATTTTTAATTTTAATGAATCACTGCATAGAAGAAATAATGCATTTAGAGTGAATCCCCAAAAAATTGCATTAAAATGGCATTAAAAAAAATTAATTTTTAATCCAAAAAAATTGCATTTCTAATTTTAATTTAACATTGCATTGCACAAATAATGCATTTAGAGTGAATCCCCGAAAAATTGCGTTAAAATTGCATTTAAAAAATTAATTTTTAATCCAAAAAATTGCATTTTTAATTTTAATGTATCACTGCATTGGGCAAATAATGCATTTAGAGTGAATCCCCTAAAAATTGCATTAAAATTGCAATAAAAAAAATTAATTTTTAATCCAAAAAAATTGCATTTCTAATTTTAATTTAACATTGCATTGCACAAATAATGCATTTAGAGTGAATCCCCAAAAAATTGCATTAAAATTGCATTAAAAAAAATTAATTTTTAATTCGAAAAAGTTGCATTTTTATTTTAATGTAACACTGCATTGGGTAAATAATGCATTTAGAGTGAATCCCCAAAAAATTGCATGAAAATTGCATTAAAAAAAATTAATTTTTAATTCGAAAAAATTGCATTTTTATTTTAACGTAACACTGCATTGGGCAAATATTGCATTTAGAGTGAATCCCCTAAAAATTGCATTAAAATTGCATTAAAAAAAATTACTTTTTATCCAAAAAAATTGCATTTCTAATTTTAATTTAACATTGCATTGCACAAATAATACATTTAAAGTGAATCCCCAACAAATTGCATTAAAATTGCATTAAAAAAACTTAATTTTTAATCCAAGAAAATTACATATCTAATTTTAATTTAACATTTCATTGCACAAATAATGAATTTAGAGTGAATCCACAAGAAATTGCATTAAAATTGCATTAAAAAAAATTAATTTTTAATTCGAAAAAATTGAATTTTTATTTTAATGTAACACTGCATTGGGCAAATAATGCATTTAGAGTGAATCCCCTAAAAATTGCATTTAAATTGCATAAAAAAAATTAATTTTTAATTTAAAAAAATTGCATTCTAATTTTAATTTAACATTGTATTGCACAAATAATGAATTTAGAGTGATTCCACAAGAAATTGCATTAAAATTGCATTAAAAAGAATTAATTTTCAATTCGAAAAAATTGAATTTTTATTTTAATGTAACACTGCATTGGGCAAATAATGCATTTAGAGTGAATCCCCTAAAAATTGCATTAAAAATGCTTTAAAAAAAATTAATTTTTAATTCGAAAAAATTGCATTTTTATGTTAATGTAACCCTGTATTCGGCAATAATGCATTTAGAGTGAATCATCAAAAAATTGCATTAAAATTGTATTAAAAAAAGTTAATATTTAATCCAAAAGAATTGCATTTCTAATTTTAATTTAACATTGCATTGCACAAATAATGCATTTAGAGTGAATCCCCAAAAAATTGCATTAAAATTGCATTAAAAAAAATTAATATTTAATCCAAAAGAATTGCATTTCTAATTTTAATTTAACATTGCATTGCATAAATAATGCATTTAGAGTGCATCCCCAAATAGTTGCATTAAAATTGCATTAAAAAAAATTAATTATTAATTCAAAAAAATTGCATTTTAATTTTAATGTAACACTGCATTGGACAAATAATGCATTTAGAGTGAATCCCCTAAAAATTGCATTAAACTTGCATTAAAAAAAATTAATTTTTAATCCAAAAAAATTGCATTTCTAATTTTAATTTAACATTGCATTGCACTAATAATGAATTTAGAGTGATTCCCCAAAAAATTGCATTAAAATTGCATTAAAAAAAATTAATTTCTAATTCGAAAAAATTGAATTTTTATTTAAATGTAACACAGCATTGGGCAAATAATGCATTTAGAGTGAATCCCCTAAAAATTGCATTAAAAATGCTTTAAAAAAAATTAATTTTTAATTCGAAAAAATTGCATTTTTTTGTTAATGTAACCCTGCATTCGGCAATAATGCATTTAGAGTGAATCATCAAAAAATTGCATTAAAATTGTATTAAAAAAAGTTAATATTTAATCCAAAAGAATTGTATTTCTAATTTTAATTTAACATTGCATTGCACAAATAATGCATTTAGACTGAATCCCCGAAAAATTGCATTAAATTGCATTAAGAAAAATTAATTATTAATCCAAAAAAATTGCATTTTTATTTTAATTTAACATTGCATTGCACAAATAATGCATTTAGAGTGAATCCCCTAAAAATTGCATTAAAATTGCATCAAAAAGAATTAATTATTAATCCAAAAGAATTGCATTTCTAATTTTAATTTAACATTGCATTGCACAAACAATGCATTTAGAGTGAATGCCCAAAAAATTGCATTAAAATTGCATTAAAAAAAATTAATTTTTAATCCAAAAAAATTGCATTTCTAATATTAATTTATCATTGCATTGCACAAATAATGAATTTAGAGCGAATCCCCAAAAAATTGCATTAAAATTGCATCAAAAAAAATTAATTATTAATCCAAAAGAATTGCATTTTTATTTTAATGTAACACTGCATTCGGCAAATAATGCATTTAGGGTGAATCCCCAAAAAATTGCATTAAAATTGCAAAAAAAAAAATTAATTTTTAATCCAAAAAAATTGCATTTTTAATTTTAATGAATCACTGCATAGAAGAAATAATGCATTTAGAGTGAATCCCCTAAAAATTGCATTAAAATTGCATCAAAAAAAATGAATTATTAATCCAAAAGAATTGCATTTTTATTTTAATGTAAAACTGCAATGGGCAAATAATGCATTTAGAGTAAATCCCCAAAAATTTGCATTAAAATTGCATCAAAAAAAATTAATTTTTAATTCAAAAAAATTGCATTTTTAATTTTAATGAATCACTGCATAGAAGAAATAATGCATTTAGAGTGAATCCCCAAAAAATTGCATTAAAATGGCATTAAAAAAAATTAATTTTTAATCCAAAAAAATTGCATTTCTAATTTTAATTTAACATTGCATTGCACAAATAATGCATTTAGAGTGAATCCCCGAAAAATTGCGTTAAAATTGCATTTAAAAAATTAATTTTTAATCTAAAAAGTTGCATTTTTAATTTTAATGTATCACTGCATTGGGCAAATAATGCATTTAGAGTGAATCCCCTAAAAATTGCATTAAAATTGCAATAAAAAAAATTAATATTTAATCCAAAAAAATTGCATTTCTAATTTAATTTAACATTGCATTGCACAAATAATGCATTTAGAGTGAATCCCCTAAAAATTGCATTAAAATTGCATCAAAAAGAATTAATTATTAATCCAAAAGAATTGCATTTTTATTTTAATGTAACACTGCAATGGGCAAATAATGCATTTAGAGTGAATCCCCTAAAAATTGCATTAAAATTGCATAAAAAAAAATTAATTATTAATCCAAAAGAATTGCATTTTTATTTTAATGTAACACTGCAATGGGCAAATAATGCATTTAGAGTGAATCCCCAAAAAATTGCATTAAAATTGCATCAAAAAAAATTAATTCTTAATCCAAAAAAATGCATTATTAATTTTAATGTTTCACTGCATAGAAGAAATAATGCATTTAGAGTGAATCCCCAAAAAATTGCATTAAAATGGCATTAAAAAAAATTAATTTTTAATCCAAAAAAATTGCATTTCTAATTTTAATTTAACATTGCATTGCACAAATAATGCATTTAGAGTGAATCCCCGAAAAATTGCGTTAAAATTGCATTTAAAAAATTAATTTTTAATCCAAAAAATTGCATTTTTAATTTTAATGTATCACTGCATTGGGCAAATAATGCATTTAGAGTGAATCCCCTAAAAATTGCATTAAAATTGCAATAAAAAAAATTAATTTTTAATCCAAAAAAATTGCATTTCTAATTTTAATTTAACATTGCATTGCACAAATAATGCATTTAGAGTGAATCCCCAAAAAATTGCATTAAAATTGCATTAAAAAAAATTAATTTTTAATTCGAAAAAGTTGCATTTTTATTTTAATGTAACACTGCATTGGGTAAATAATGCATTTAGATTGAATCCCCAAAAAATTGCATGAAAATTGCGTTAAAAAAAATTAATTTTTAATTCGTAAAAATTGCATTTTTATTTCAATGTAACACTGCATTGGGCAAATAATGCAATTAGAGTGAATCCCCAAAAAATTGCATTAAAATTGCATAAAAAAAAATTAATTTTTAATCCAAAAAAATTGCATTTTTAATTTTAATGTATCTCTGAATAGAAGAAATAATGCATTTAGAGTGAATCCCCTAATAATTGCATTAAAATTGCACTAAAAAAAATTAATTATTCATCCAAAAAAATTGCATTTTTATTTTAATGTAACACTGCATTGGGCAAATAATGCATTTAGAGTGAATCCCCTAAAAATTGCATTAAAAATATTAATATAAAATAGTATTTTAATATATTAATGTAACACTGCATTGGACCAGTAATGCATTTAGAGTGAATCCCCTGAAAATTGCATTAAAATTGCATTAAAAAAAATTAATATTTAAATAAATAAAATTGTCCTTTTAATATTAATGCAGCACTGCATTGAACCAGTAATGCATTTAGAGTGAATTCCCTGTAAATTGCATTAAAATTGCATTAAAAAAAATTAATATTAATTAAATAAAATCGTCTTTTTAATATTAATGTAACACTGTAATGCATTTAGAGTGAATCCCCTGAAAATTGCACTAAAATTGCATTAAAAAAAATTAATATTAATTAAATAAAATTGTCCTTTTAATATTAATGCAGCACTGCATTGAACCAGTAATGCATTTAGAGTGAATCCCCTGAAAATTGCACTAAAATTGCATTAAAAAAAATTAATATTAATTAAATAAAATCGTCTTTTTAATATTAATGTAACACTGCATTGAACCAGTAATGCATTTAGAGTGAATCCCTAGAAAATTGCATTAAAATTTCATTAAAAAAAATTAATATTTAAATAAATAAAATTGTCCTTTTAATATTAATGCAGCACTGCATTGAACCAGTAATGCATTTAGAGTGAATTCCCTGAAAATTGCATTAAAATTGCATTAAAATAAATCAATATTTAAATAAATAAAATTGTCCTTTTAATATTAATGCAGCACTGCATTGAACCAGTAATGCATTTAGAGTGAATTCCCTGAAAATTGCATTAAAATTGCATTAAAATAAATCAATATTTAAATTAATAAAATTGTCCTTTTAATATTAATGCAGCACTGCATTGAACCAGTAATGCATTTAGAGTGAATCCCCTGAAAATTGCATTAAAATTGCATTAAAAAAAATTAATATTTAAATAAATAAAATTGTCCTTTTAATATTAATGCAGCACTGCATTGAACCAGTAATGCATTTAGAGTGAATCCCCTGAAACTTGCATTAAATCCTGCATTAAAAAAATTAATATTAATTAAATAAAATCGTCTTTTTAATATTAATGTAACACTGCATTGAACCAGTAATGCATTTAGAGTGAATCCCCAGAAAATAGCATTAAAATTGCATTAAAAAAAATTAATATTTAAATAAATAATATCGTCTTTTTAATATTAATGTAACACTGCATTGAACCAGTAATGCATTTAGAGTGAATCCCCTGAAAATTGCATTAAAATTGCATTAAAAAAAATTAATATTTAAATCTGTCCTTTTAGCACTGCATTGGACCAGTAATGCATTTAGAGTGAATCCCCTGCAAATTGCATTAAAATTGCATTAAAAAAAATTAATATTTAAATAAATAAAATTGTCCTTTTAATATTAATGCAGCACTGCATTGAACCAGTAATGCATTTAGAGTGAATCCCCTGAAAATTGCATTAAAATTGCATTAAAAAAAATTAATATTAATTAAATAAAATCGTCTTTTTAATATTAATGTAACACTGCATTGAACCAGTAATGCATTTAGAGTGAATCCCTAGAAAATTGCATTAAAATTGCATTAAAAAAAATTAATATTTAAATAAATAAAATTGTCCTTTTAATATTAATGCAGCACTGCATTGAACCAGTAATGCATTTAGAGTGAATCCCCTGAAAATTGCATTAAAATTGCATTAAAAGAATTAATATTAATTAAATAAAATCGTCCTTTTAATATTAATGCAGCCCTGCATTGAACCAGTAATGCATTTAGAGTGAATCCCTGAAAATTGAAATTAATATTTAAATAAATAAAATTGTCCTTTTAATATTAATGCAGCACTGCATTGAACCAGTAATGCATTTAGAGTGAATCCCCTGAAAATTGCATTAAAATTGCATTAAAAAAAATTAATATTTAAATAAATAAAATTGTCCTTTTAATATTAATGCAGCACTGCATTGAACCAGTAATGCATTTAGAGTGAATCCCCTGAAAATTGCATTAAAATTGCATTAAAAAAAATTAATATTTAAATAAATAAAATTGTCCTTTTAATATTAATGCAGCACTGCATTGAACCAGTAATGCATTTAGAGTGAATCCCCTGAAAATTGCATTAAAATTGCATTAAAAAAAATTAATATTTAAATAAATAAAATTGTCCTTTTAATATTAATGCAGCACTGCATTGAACCAGTAATGCATTTAGAGTGAATCCCCTGAAAATTGCATTAAAATTGCATTAAAAAAAATTAATATTTAAATAAATAAATTGTCCTTTTAATATTATTGAACCAGTAATGCATTTAGAGTGAATCCCCTGAAAATTGCATTAAAATTGCATTAAAAAAAATTAATATTTAAATAAATAAAATTGTCCTTTTAATATTAATGCAGCACTGCATTGAACCAGTAATGCATTTAGAGTGAATCCCCTGAAAATTGCATTAAAATTGCATTAAAAAAATTAATATTTAAATAATTAAAATTGTCCTTTTAATATTAATGCAGCACTGCATTGAACCAGTAATGCATTTAGAGTGAATCCCCTGAAAATTGCATTAAAATTGCATTAAAAAAATTAATATTTAAATAATTAAAATTGTCCTTTTAATATTAATGCAGCACTGCATTGAACCAGTAATGCATTTAGAGTGAATCCCCTGAAAATTGCATTAAAATTGCATTAAAAAAAATTAATATTTAAATAAATAAAATTGTCCTTTTAATATTAATGCAGCACTGCATTGAACCAGTAATGCATTTAGAGTGAATCCCCTGAAAATTGCTGCATTAAAATTGCATTAAAAATAAATATTTAAATAAATAAAATTGTCCTTTTAATATTAATGCAGCACTGCATTGAACCAGTAATGCATTTAGAGTGAATCCCCTGAAAATTGCATTAAAATTGCATTAAAAAATTAATATTTAAATAATTAAAATTGTCCATTTAATATTAATGCAGCACTACATTGAACCAGTAATGCATTTAGAGTGAATCCCCTGAAATTGCATTAAAATTGCATTAAAAAAAATTAATATTTAAATAAATAAAATTGTCCTTTTAATATTAATGCAGCACTGCATTGAACCAGTAATGCATTTAGAGTGAATCCCCTGAAAATTGCATTAAAATTGCATTAAAAAAAATTAATATTTAAATAAATAAATTGTCCTTTTAATATTAATGCAGCACTGCATTGAACCAGTAATGCATTTAGAGTGAATCCCCTGAAAATTGCATTAAAATTGCATTAAAAAAAATTAATATTAATTAAATAAAATCATTAATGCAGCACTGCATTGAACCAGTAATGCATTTAGAGTGAATCCCCTGAAAATTGCATTAAAATTGCATTAAAAAAAATTAATATTTAAATAAATAAAATTGTCCTTTTAATATTAATGCAGCACTGCATTGAACCAGTAATGCATTTAGAGTGAATCCCCTGAAAATTGCATTAAAATTGCATTAAAAAAAATTAATATTAATTAAATAAAATCGTCTTTTTAATATTAATGCAGCACTGCATTGAACCAGTAATGCATTTAGAGTGAATCCCCTGAAAATTGCATTAAAATTGCATTAAAAAAAATTAATATTTAAATAAATAAAATTGTCCTTTAATATTAATGTAACACTGCATTGAACCAGTAATGCATTTAGAGTGAATCCCCTGAAAATTGCATTAAAATTGCATTAAAAAAATTAATATTAATTAAATAAAATCGTCCTTTTTAATATTAATGTCAGCACTGCATTGAACCAGTAATGCATTAGAGTGAATTTAAAATTGCATTAAAAAAAATTAATATTAATTAAATAAAATCGTCTTTTTAATATTAATGTAACACTGCATTGGACCAGTAATGCATTTAGAGTGAATCCCCTGCAAATTGCATTAAAATTGCATTAAAAAAAATTAATATTTAAATAAATAAAATTGTCCTTTTAATATTAATGCAGCACTGCATTGAACCAGTAATGCATTTAGAGTGAATCCCCTGAAAATTGCATTAAAAATGCATTAAAAAAAATTAATATTTAAATAAATAAAGTTGTCCTTTTAATATTAATGCAGCACTACATTGAACCAGTAATGCATTTAGAGTGAATCCCCTGAAAATTGCATTAAAATTGCATTAAAAAAATTAATATTTAAATAATTAAAATTGTCCATTTAATATTAATGCAGCACTGCATTGAACCAGTAATGCATTTAGAGTGAATCCCCAGAAAATTGCATTAAAATTGCATTAAAAAAAAATTAATATTAAAATAAATAAAATTAGTACTTTAATATTAATGCAGCACTGAATTGAACATAATGACATTTAAGTGATCCCCAGAAAAATGGCATTAAAATTTGCATTTAAAAACATTAATATTTAAATGTAAATAAAATTGTCTTGCTCATATTAATGCAGCCGGCACTTGAACCAGAATGCAGATAGAGTGAATCCCAGAAAATGCATTAAAATTGCATTAAAAAAAATTAAATTTTAAATAAATAAAATTCCTTTTAATTTAATGCAGCACTGCATTTGAACCAGTATTGCATTTAAGTGACATCCCCAGAAAGAACATTTAAAATTGCATTAAAAAAAATTAATATTATATAACGAAACATTGTACACTGGTAATATTAATGCACCACTGCATGAACCAGTAATGCATTAGAGTGAATCCCTGGAATTGCATTTAAATTGCCATTAAAATAATTAATAATTAAATAAAATCGTCTTTTTAATATTAATGTAACACTGCATTGAACCAGTAATGCATTTAGAGTGAATCCCCTGAAAATTGCATTAAAAATGCATTAAAAAAAATTAATATTTAAATAAATAAAGTTGTCCTTTTAATATTAATGTAACACTGCATTGAACCAGTAATGCATTTAGAGTGAATCCCCTGAAAATTGCATTAAAATTGCATTAAAAAAATTAATATTTAAATAATTAAAATTGTCCATTTAATATTAATGCAGCACTACATTGAACCAGTAATGCATTTAGAGTGAATCCCCTGAAAATTGCATTAAAATTGCATTAAAAAAATTAATATTTAAATAATTAAAATTGTCCATTTAATATTAATGCAGCACTGCATTGAACCAGTAATGCATTTAGAGTGAATCCCCAGAAAATTGCATTAAAATTGCATTAAAAAAAATTAATATTTAAATAATTAAAATTGTCCTTTTAATATTAATGCAGCACTGCATTGAACCAGTAATGCATTTAGAGTGAATCCCCTGAAAATTGCATTAAAATTGCATTAAAAAAAATTAATATTTAAAATTGTCCTTTTAATATTAATGCAGCACTGCATTGAACCAGTAATGCATTTAGAGTGAATCCCCTGAAAATTGCATTAAAATTGCATTAAAAAAAATTAATATTTAAATAAATAAAATTGTCCTTTTAATATTAATGCAGCACTGCATTGAACCAGTAATGCATTAAGAGTGAATCCCCTGAAAATTGTATTAAAATTGCATTAAAAAAATTAATATTTAAATAAATAAAATTGTCCTTTTAATATTAATGCAGCACTGCATTGAACCAGTAATGCATTTAGAGTGAATCCCCTGAAAATTGCATTAAAATTGCATTAAAAAAAATTAATATTTAAATAAATAAAATTGTCCTTTTAATATTAATGCAGCACTGCATTGAACCAGTAATGCATTTAGAGTGAATCCCCTGAAAATTGCATTAAAATTGCATTAAAAAAAATTAATATTTAAATAAATAAAATTGTCCTTTTAATATTAATGCAGCACTGCATTGATCCCCTGAAAATTGCATTAAAATTGCATTAAAAAAAATTAATATTTAAATAAATAAAATTGTCCTTTTAATATTAATGCAGCACTGCATTGAACCAGTAATGCATTTAGAGTGAATCCCCTGAAAATTGCATTAAAATTGCATTAAAAAAAATTAATATTTAAATAAATAAAATTGTCCTTTTAATATTAATGCAGCACTGCATTGAACCAGTAATGCATTTAGAGTGAATCCCCTGAAAATTGCATTAAAATTGCATTAAAAAAAATTAATATTTAAATAAATAAAATTGTCCTTTTAATATTAATGCAGCACTGCATTGAACCAGTAATGCATTTAGAGTGAATCCCCTGAAAATTGCATTAAAATTGCATTAAAAAAATTAATATTTAAATAATTAAAATTGTCCTTTTAATATTAATGCAGCACTGCATTGAACCAGTAATGCATTTAGAGTGAATCCCCTGAAAATTGCATTAAAATTGCATTAAAAAAAATTAAATAAATAAAATTGTCCTTTTAATATTAATGCAGCACTGCATTGAACCAGTAATGCATTTAGAGTGAATCCCCTGAAAATTGCATTAAAATTGCATTAAAAAAATTAATATTTAAATAATTAAAATTGTCCTTTTAATATTAATGCAGCACTGCATTGAACCAGTAATGCATTTAGAGTGAATCCCCTGAAAATTGCATTAAAATTGCATTAAAAAAATTAATATTTAAATAATTAAAATTGTCCTTTTAATATTAATGCAGCACTGCATTGAACCAGTAATGCATTTAGAGTGAATCCCCTGAAAATTGCATTAAAATTGCATTAAAAAAAATTAATATTTAAATAAATAAAATTGTCCTTTTAATATTAATGCAGCACTGCATTGAACCAGTAATGCATTTAGAGTGAATCCCCTGAAAATTGCATTAAAATTGCATTAAAAAAAATTAATATTTAAATAAATAAAATTGTCCTTTTAATATTAATGCAGCACTTCATTTTAGAGTGTCCCCTGAAAATTGCATTACAATTGCAGTTAAAAAAATTAATATTTAAATAAATAAAATTGTCCTTTTAATATTAATGCAGCACTGCATTGAACCAGTAATGCATTTAGAGTGAATCCCCTGAAAATTGCATTAAAATTGCATTAAAAAAATTAATATTTAAATAATTAAAATTGTCCTTTTAATATTAATGCAGCACTGCATTGAACCAGTAATGCATTTAGAGTGAATCCCCTGAAAATTGCATTAAAATTGCATTAAAAAAAATTAATATTTAAATAAATAAAATTGTCCTTTTAATATTAATGCAGCACTGCATTGAACCAGTAATGCATTTAGAGTGAATCCCCTGAAAATTGCATTAAAATTGCATTAAAAAAATTAATATTTAAATAATTAAAATTGTCCATTTAATATTAATGCAGCACTGCATTGAACCAGTAATGCATTTAGAGTGAATCCCCTGAAAATTGCATTAAAATTGCATTAAATAAAATTGTCCTTTTAATATTAATGCAGCACTGCATTGAACCAGTAATGCATTTAGAGTGAATCCCCTGAAAATTGCATTAAAATTGCATAAAAAAGAATTAATATTTAAATAATTAAAATTGTCCTTTTAATATTAATGCAGCACTGCATTGAACCAGTAATGCATTTAGAGTGAATCCCCTGAAAATTGCATTAAAATTGCATTAAAAAAAATTAATATTTAAATAAATAAAATTGTCCTTTTAATATTAATGCAGCACTGCATTGAACCAGTAATGCATTTAGAGTGAATCCCCTGAAAATTGCATTAAAATTGCATTAAAAAAAATTAATATTTAAATAAATAAAATTGTCCTTTTAATATTAATGCAGCACTGCATTGAACCAGTAATGCATTTAGAGTGAATCCCCTGAAAATTGCATTAAAATTGCATTAAAAAAATTAATATTTAAATAAATAAAATTGTCCTTTTAATATTAATGCAGCACTGCATTGAACCAGTAATGCATTTAGAGTGAATCCCCTGAAAATTGCATTAAAATTGCATTAAAAAAAATTAATATTTAAATAAATAAAATTGTCCTTTTAATATTAATGCAGCACTGCATTGAACCAGTAATGCATTTAGAGTGAATCCCCTGAAAATTGCATTAAAATTGCATTAAAAAAAATTAATATTTAAATAAATAAAATTGTCCTTTTAATATTAATGCAGCACTGCATTGAACCAGTAATGCATTTAGAGTGAATCCCCTGAAAATTGCATTAAAATTGCATTAAAAAAAATTAATATTTAAATAAATAAAATTGTCCTTTTAATATTAATGCAGCACTGCATTGAACCAGTAATGCATTTAGAGTGAATCCCCTGAAAATTGCATTAAAATTGCATTAAAAAAAATTAATATTTAAATAAATAAAATTGTCCTTTTAATATTAATGCAGCACTGCATTGAACCAGTAATGCATTTAGAGTGAATCCCCTGAAAATTGCATTTAATATTTAAATAAATAAAATTGTCCTTTTAATATTAATGCAGCACTGCATTGAACCAGTAATGCATTTAGAGTGAATCCCCTGAAAATTGCATTAAAATTGCATTAAAAAAAATTAATATTTAAATAAATAAAATTGTCCTTTTAATATTAATGCAGCACTGCATTGAACCAGTAATGCATTTAGAGTGAATCCCCTGAAAATTGCATTAAAATTGCATTAAAAAAAATTAATATTTAAATAAATAAAATTGTCCTTTTAATATTAATGCAGCACTGCATTGAACCAGTAATGCATTTAGAGTGAATCCCCTGAAAATTGCATTAAAATTGCATTAAAAAAATTAATATTTAAATAAATAAAATTGTCCTTTTAATATTAATGCAGCACTGCATTGAACCAGTAATGCATTTAGAGTGAATCCCCTGAAAATTGCATTAAAATTGCATTAAAAAAAATTAATATTTAAATAAATAAAATTGTCCTTTTAATATTAATGCCAGTAATGCATTTAGAGTGAATCCCCTGAAAATTGCATTAAAATTGCATTAAAAAAAATTAATATTTAAATAAATAAAATTGTCCTTTTAATATTAATGCAGCACTGCATTGAACCAGTAATGCATTTAGAGTGAATCCCCTGAAAATTGCATTAAAATTGCATTAAAAAAAATTAATATTTAAATAAATAAAATTGTCCTTTTAATATTAATGCAGCACTGCATTGAACCAGTAATGCATTTAGAGTGAATCCCCTGAAAATTGCATTAAAATTGCATTAAAAAAAATTAATATTTAAATAAATAAAATTGTCCTTTTAATATTAATGCAGCACTGCATTGAACCAGTAATGCATTTAGAGTGAATCCCCTGAAAATTGCATTAAAATTGCATTAAAAAAATTAATATTTAAATAAATAAAATTGTCCTTTTAATATTAATGCAGCACTGCATTGAACCAGTAATGCATTTAGAGCGAATCCCCTGAAAATTGCATTAAAAAAAATTAATATTTAAATAAATAAAATTGTCCTTTTAATATTAATGCAGCACTGCATTGAACCAGTAATGCATTTAGAGTGAATCCCCTGAAAATTGCATTAAAATTGCATTAAAAAAAATTAATATTTAAATAAATAAAATTGTCCTTTTAATATTAATGCAGCACTGCATTGAACCAGTAATGCATTTAGAGTGAATCCCCTGAAAATTGCATTAAAATTGCATTAAAAAAAATTAATATTTAAATAAATAAAATTGTCCTTTTAATATTAATGCAGCACTGCATTGAACCAGTAATGCATTTAGAGTGAATCCCCTGAAAATTGCATTAAAATTGCATTAAAAAAAATTAATATTTAAATAAATAAAATTGTCCTTTTAATATTAATGCAGCACTGCATTGAACCAGTAATGCATTTAGAGTGAATCCCCTGAAAATTGCATTAAAATTGCATTAAAAAAAATTAATATTTAAATAAATAAAATTGTCCTTTTAATATTAATGCATTTAGAGTGAATCCCCTGAAAATTGCATTAAAATTGCATTAAAAAAAATTAATATTTAAATAAATAAAATTGTCCTTTTAATATTAATGCAGCACTGCATTGAACCAGTAATGCATTTAGAGTGAATCCCCTGAAAATTGCATTAAAATTGCATTAAAAAAAATTAATATTTAAATAAATAAAATTGTCCTTTTAATATTAATGCAGCACTGCATTGAACCAGTAATGCATTTAGAGTGAATCCCCTGAAAATTGCATTAAAATTGCATTAAAAAAAATTAATATTTAAATAAATAAAATTGTCCTTTTAATATTAATGCAGCACTGCATTGAACCAGTAATGCATTTAGAGTGAATCCCCTGAAAATTGCATTAAAATTGCATTAAAAAAAATTAATATTTAAATAAATAAAATTGTCCTTTTAATATTAATGCAGCACTGCATTGAACCAGTAATGCATTTAGAGTGAATCCCCTGAAAATTGCATTAAAATTAAAAAAAATTAATATTTAAATAAATAAAATTGTCCTTTTAATATTAATGCAGCACTGCATTGAACCAGTAATGCATTTAGAGTGAATCCCCTGAAAATTGCATTAAAATTGCATTAAAAAAAATTAATATTTAAATAAATAAAATTGTCCTTTTAATATTAATGCAGCACTGCATTGAACCAGTAATGCATTTAGAGTGAATCCCCTGAAAATTGCATTAAAATTGCATTAAAAAAAATTAATATTTAAATAAATAAAATTGTCCTTTTAATATTAATGCAGCACTGCATTGAACCAGTAATGCATTTAGAGTGAATCCCCTGAAAATTGCATTAAAATTGCATTAAAAAAATTAATATTTAAATAATTAAAATTGTCCATTTAATATTAATGCAGCACTGCATTGAACCAGTAATGCATTTAGAGTGAATCCCCTGAAAATTGCATTAAAATTGCATTAAAAAAATTAATATTTGAATAAATAAAATTGTCCTTATGCAGCACTGCATTGAACCAGTAATGCATTTAGAGTGAATCCCCTGAAAATTGCATTAAAATTGCATTAAAAAAATTAATATTTAAATAAATAAAATTGTCCTTTTAATATTAATGCAGCACTGCATTGAACCAGTAATGCATTTAGAGTGAATCCCCTGAAAATTGCATTAAAATTGCATTAAAAAAAATTAATATTTAAATAAATAAAATTGTCCTTTTAATATTAATGCAGCACTGCATTGAACCAGTAATGCATTTAGAGTGAATCCCCTGAAAATTGCATTAAAATTGCATTAAAAAAAATTAATATTTAAATAAATAAAATTGTCCTTTTAATATTAATGCAGCACTGCATTGAACCAGTAATGCATTTAGAGTGAATCCCCTGAAAATTGCATTAAAATTGCATTAAAAAAAATTAATATTTAAATAAATAAAATTGTCCTTTTAATATTAATGCAGCACTGCATTGAACCAGTAATGCATTTAGAGTGAATAAAATTGCATTAAACAAAATTAATATTTAAATAAATAAAATTGTCCTTTTAATATTAATGCAGCACTGCATTGAACCAGTAATGCATTTAGAGTGAATCCCCTGAAAATTGCATTAAAATTGCATTAAAAAAAATTAATATTTAAATAAATAAAATTGTCCTTTTAATATTAATGCAGCACTGCATTGAACCAGTAATGCATTTAGAGTGAATCCCCTGAAAATTGCATTAAAATTGCATTAAAAAAAATTAATATTTAAATAAATAAAATTGTCCTTTTAATATTAATGCAGCACTGCATTGAACCAGTAATGCATTTAGAGTGAATCCCCTGAAAATTGCATTAAAATTGCATTAAAAAAAATTAATATTTAAATAAATAAAATTGTCCTTTTAATATTAATGCAGCACTGCATTGAACCAGTAATGCATTTAGAGTGAATCCCCTGAAAATTGCATTAAAATTGCATTAAAAAAAATTAATATTTAAATAAATAAAATTATTAATGCAGCACTGCATTGAACCAGTAATGCATTTAGAGTGAATCCCCTGAAAATTGCATTAAAATTGCATTAAAAAAAATTAATATTTAAATAAATAAAATTGTCCTTTTAATATTAATGCAGCACTGCATTGAACCAGTAATGCATTTAGAGTGAATCCCCTGAAAATTGCATTAAAATTGCATTAAAAAAAATTAATATTTAAATAAATAAAATTGTCCTTTTAATATTAATGCAGCACTGCATTGAACCAGTAATGCATTTAGAGTGAATCCCCTGAAAATTGCATTAAAATTGCATTAAAAAAAATTAATATTTAAATAAATAAAATTGTCCTTTTAATATTAATGCAGCACTGCATTGAACCAGTAATGCATTTAGAGTGAATCCCCTGAAAATTGCATTAAAATTGCATTAAAAAAAATTAATATTTAAATAAATAAAATTGTCCTTTTAATATTAATGCAGCACTGCATTGAACCAGTAATGCATTTAGAGCATTAAAATTGCATTAAAAAAAATTAATATTTAAATAAATAAAATTGTCCTTTTAATATTAATGCAGCACTGCATTGAACCAGTAATGCATTTAGAGTGAATCCCCTGAAAATTGCATTAAAATTGCATTAAAAAAAATTAATATTTAAATAAATAAAATTGTCCTTTTAATATTAATGCAGCACTGCATTGAACCAGTAATGCATTTAGAGTGAATCCCCTGAAAATTGCATTAAAATTGCATTAAAAAAAATTAATATTTAAATAAATAAAATTGTCCTTTTAATATTAATGCAGCACTGCATTGAACCAGTAATGCATTTAGAGTGAATCCCCTGAAAATTGCATTAAAATTGCATTAAAAAAAATTAATATTTAAATAAATAAAATTGTCCTTTTAATATTAATGCAGCACTGCATTGAACCAGTAATGCATTTAGAGTGAATCCCCTGAAAATTGCATTAAAATTGCATTAAAAAAAATTAATATTTAAATAAATATTAATGCAGCACTGCATTGAACCAGTAATGCATTTAGAGTGAATCCCCTGAAAATTGCATTAAAATTGCATTAAAAAAAATTAATATTTAAATAAATAAAATTGTCCTTTTAATATTAATGCAGCACTGCATTGAACCAGTAATGCATTTAGAGTGAATCCCCTGAAAATTGCATTAAAATTGCATTAAAAAAATTAATATTTAAATAAATAAAATTGTCCTTTTAATATTAATGCAGCACTGCATTGAACCAGTAATGCATTTAGAGTGAATCCCCTGAAAATTGCATTAAAATTGCATTAAAAAAAATTAATATTTAAATAAATAAAATTGTCCTTTTAATATTAATGCAGCACTGCATTGAACCAGTAATGCATTTAGAGTGAATCCCCTGAAAATTGCATTAAAATTGCATTAAAAAAAATTAATATTTAAATAAATAAAATTGTCCTTTTAATATTAATGCAGCACTGCATTGAACCAGTAATGCATTTAGAGCCCTGAAAATTGCATTAAAATTGCATTAAAAAAAATTAATATTTAAATAAATAAAATTGTCCTTTTAATATTAATGCAGCACTGCATTGAACCAGTAATGCATTTAGAGTGAATCCCCTGAAAATTGCATTAAAATTGCATTAAAAAAAATTAATATTTAAATAAATAAAATTGTCCTTTTAATATTAATGCAGCACTGCATTGAACCAGTAATGCATTTAGAGTGAATCCCCTGAAAATTGCATTAAAATTGCATTAAAAAAATTAATATTTAAATAATTAAAATTGTCCATTTAATATTAATGCAGCACTGCATTGAACCAGTAATGCATTTAGAGTGAATCCCCTGAAAATTGCATTAAAATTGCATTAAAAAAATTAATATTTAAATAATTAAAATTGTCCATTTAATATTAATGCAGCACTGCATTGAACCAGTAATGCATTTAGAGTGAATCCCCTGAAAATTGCATTAAAATTGCATTAAAAAAAATTAATACAGCACTGCATTGAACCAGTAATGCATTTAGAGTGAATCCCCTGAAAATTGCATTAAAATTGCATTAAAAAAATTAATATTTAAATAATTAAAATTGTCCTTTTAATATTAATGCAGCACTACATTGAACCAGTAATGCATTTAGAGTGAATCCCCTGAAAATTGCATTAAAATTGCATTAAAAAAATTAATATTTAAATAATTAAAATTGTCCATTTAATATTAATGCAGCACTGCATTGAACCAGTAATGCATTTAAAGTGAATCCCCAGAAAATTGCATTAAAATTGCATTAAAAAAAATTAATATTTAAATAAAAAAATTGTCCTTTTAATATTAATGCAGCACTGCATTGAACCAGTAATGCATTTAGAGTGAATCCCCTGAAAATTGCATTAAAATTGCATTAAAAAAATTAATATTTAAATAATTAAAATTGTCCATTTAATATTAATGCAGCACTGCATTGAACCAGTAATGCATTTAGTGTGAATCCCCTGAAAATTGCATTAAAATTGCATTAAAAAAAATTAATATTTAAATAAATAAAATTGTCCTTTTAATATTAATGCAGCACTGCATTGAACCAGTAATGCATTTAGAGTGAATCCCCTGAAAATTGCATTAAAATTGCATTAAAAAAAATTAATATTTAAATAAATAAAATTGTCCTTTTAATATTAATGCAGCACTGCATTGAACCAGTAATGCATTTAGAGTGAATCCCCTGAAAATTGCATTAAAATTGCATTAAAAAAAATTAATATTTAAATAAATAAAATTGTCCTTTTAATATTAATGCAGCACTGCATTGAACCAGTAATGCATTTAGAGTGAATCCCCTGAAAATTGCATTAAAATTGCATTAAAAAAAATTAATATTTAAATAAATAAAATTGTCCTTTTAATATTAATGCAGCACTGCATTGAACCAGTAATGCATTTAGAGTGAATCCCCTGAAAATTGCATTAAAATTGCATTAAAAAAATAAAATTGTCCTTTTAATATTAATGCAGCACTGCATTGAACCAGTAATGCATTTAGAGTGAATCCCCTGAAAATTGCATTAAAATTGCATTAAAAAAATTAATATTTAAATAAATAAAATTGTCCTTTTAATATTAATGCAGCACTGCATTGAACCAGTAATGCATTTAGAGTGAATCCCCTGAAAATTGCATTAAAATTGCATTAAAAAAAATTAATATTTAAATAAATAAAATTGTCCTTTTAATATTAATGCAGCACTGCATTGAACCAGTAATGCATTTAGAGTGAATCCCCTGAAAATTGCATTAAAATTGCATTAAAAAAAATTAATATTTAAATAAATAAAATTGTCCTTTTAATATTAATGCAGCACTGCATTGAACCAGTAATGCATTTAGAGTGAATCCCCTGAAAATTGCATTAAAATTGCATTAAAAAAAATTAATATTTAAATAAATAAAATTGTCCTTTTAATATTAATGCAGCACTGCATTGAAAATGCATTTAGAGTGAATCCCTAGAAAATTGCATTAAAATTGCATTAAAAAAAATTAATATTTAACAAATAGAATTGTCCTTTTAATATTAATGCAGCACTGCATTGAACCAGTAATGCATTTAGAGTGAATCCCCTGAAAATTGCATTAAAATTGCATTAAAAAAAATTAATATTTAAATAAATAAAATTGTCCTTTTAATATTAATGCAGCACTGCATTGAACCAGTAATGCATTTAGAGTGAATCCCCTGAAAATTGCATTAAAATTGCATTAAAAAAAATTAATATTTAAATAAATAAAATTGTCCTTTTAATATTAATGCAGCACTGCATTGAACCAGTAATGCATTTAGAGTGAATCCCCTGAAAATTGCATTAAAATTGCATTAAAAAAAATTAATATTTAAATAAATAAAATTGTCCTTTTAATATTAATGCAGCACTGCATTGAACCAGTAATGCATTTAGAGTGAATCCCCTGAAAATTGCATTAAAATTATTAAAAAAAATTAATATTTAATAAATAAAATTGTCCTTTTAATATTAATGCAGCACTGCATTGAACCAGTAATGCATTTAGAGTGAATCCCCTGAAAATTGCATTAAAATTGCATTAAAAAAAATTAATATTTAAATAAATAAAATTGTCCTTTTAATATTAATGCAGCACTGCATTGAACCAGTAATGCATTTAGAGTGAATCCCCTGAAAATTGCATTAAAATTGCATTAAAAAAAATTAATATTTAAATAAATAAAATTGTCCTTTTAATATTAATGCAGCACTGCATTGAACCAGTAATGCATTTAGAGTGAATCCCCTGAAAATTGCATTAAAATTGCATTAAAAAAATTAATATTTAAATAAATAAAATTGTCCTTTTAATATTAATGCAGCACTGCATTGAACCAGTAATGCATTTAGAGTGAATCCCCTGAAAATTGCATTAAAATTGCATTAAAAAAAATTAATATTTAAATAAATAAAATTGTCCTTTTAATATTAATGCAGCACTGCATTGAACCAGTAATGCATTTAGAGTGAATCCCCTGAAAATTGCATTAAAAATGCATTAAAAAAAATTAATATTTAAATAAATAAAATTGTCCTTTTAATATTAATGCAGCACTACATTGAACCAGTAATGCATTTAGAGTGAATCCCCTGAAAATTGCATTAAAATTGCATTAAAAAAATTAATATTTAAATAATTAAAATTGTCCATTTAATATTAATGCAGCACTGCATTGAACCAGTAATGCATTTAGAGTGAATCCCCTGAAAATTGCATTAAAATTGCATTAAAAAAAATTAATATTTAAATAAATAAAATTGTCCTTTTAATATTAATGCAGCACTGCATTGAACCAGTAATGCATTTAGAGTGAATCCCCTGAAAATTGCATTAAAATTGCATTAAAAAAAATTAATATTTAAATAAATAAAATTGTCCTTTTAATATTAATGCAGCACTGCATTGAACCAGTAATGCATTTAGAGTGAATCCCCTGAAAATTGCATTAAAATTGCATTAAAAAAAATTAATATTTAAATAAATAAAATTGTCCTTTTAATATTAATGCAGCACTGCATTGAACCAGTAATGCATTTAGAGTGAATCCCCTGAAAATTGCATTAAAATTGCATTAAAAAAATTAATATTTAAATAATTAAAATTGTCCTTTTAATATTAATGCAGCACTGCATTGAACCAGTAATGCATTTAGAGTGAATCCCCTGAAATTGCATTAAAATTGCATTAAAAAAAATTAATATTTAAATAAATAAAATTGTCCTTTTAATATTAATGCAGCACTGCATTGAACCAGTAATGCATTTAGAGTGAATCCCCTGAAAATTGCATTAAAATTGCATTAAAAAAAATTAATATTTAAATAAATAAAATTGTCCTTTTAATATTAATGCAGCACTGCATTGAACCAGTAATGCATTTAGAGTGAATCCCCTGAAAATTGCATTAAAATTGCATTAAAAAAAATTAATATTTAAATAAATAAAATTGTCCTTTTAATATTAATGCAGCACTGCATTGAACCAGTAATGCATTTAGAGTGAATCCCCTGAAAATTGCATTAAAATTGCATTAAAAAAAATTAATATTTAAATAAATAAAATTGTCCTTTTAATATTAATGCAGCACTGCATTGAACCAGTAATGCATTTAGAGTGAATCCCCTGAAAATTGCATTAAAATTGCATTAAAAAAAATTAATATTTAAATAAATAAAATTGTCCTTTTAATATTAATGCAGCACTGCATTGAACCAGTAATGCATTTAGAGTGAATCCCCTGAAATATGCATTAAAATTGCATTAAAAAAATTAATATTTAAATAAATAAGTTGTCCTTTTAATATTAATGCAGCACTGCATTGAACCAGCAATGCATTTAGAGTGAATCCCCTGAAAATTGCATTAAAATTGCATTAAAAAAAATTAATATTTAACAAATAGAATTGTCCTTTTAATATTAATGCAGCACTGCATTGAACCAGTAATGCATTTAGAGTGAATCCCCTGAAAATTGCATTAAAATTGCATTAAAAAAAATTAATATTAAAATAAATAAAATTGTCCTTTTAATATTAATGCAGCACTGCATTGAACCAGTAATGCATTTAGAGTGAATCCCCTGAAAATTGCATTAAAATTGCATTAAAAAAAATTAATATTTAACAAATAGAATTGTCCTTTTAATATTAATGCAGCACTGCATTGAACCAGTAATGCATTTAGAGTGAATCCCCTGAAAATTGCATTAAAATTGCATTAAAAAAAATTAATATTTAAATAAATAAAATTGTCCTTTTAATATTAATGCAGCACTGCATTGAACCAGTAATGCATTTAGAGTGAATCCCCTGAAAATGGTATTACAATTGCATTAAAAAAAATTAATAATTAAGTAAATAAAATTGTCCTTTTAATATTAATGCAGCACTGCATTGAACCAGTAATGCATTTAGAGTGAATCCCCTGAAAATTGCATTAAAATTGCATTAAAAAAAATTAATATTTAAATAAATAAAATTGTCCTTTTAATATTAATGCAGCACTGCATTGAACCAGTAATGCATTTAGAGTGAATCCCCTGAAAATTGCATTAAAATTGCATTAAAAAAAATTAATATTTAAATAAATAAAATTGTCCTTTTAATATTAATGCAGCACTGCATTGAACCAGTAATGCATTTAGAGTGAATCCCCTGAAAATTGCATTAAAATTGCATTAAAAAAAATTAATATTTAAATAAATAAAATTGTCCTTTTAATATTAATGCAGCACTGCATTGAACCAGTAATGCATTTAGAGTGAATCCCCTGAAAATTGCATTAAAATTGCATTAAAAAAATTAATATTTAATAAATAAAATTGTCCTTTTAATATTAATGCAGCACTGCATTGAACCAGTAATGCATTTAGAGTGAATCCCCTGAAAATTGCATTAAAATTGCATTAAAAAAAATTAATATTGATTAAATAAAATCGTCTTTTTAATATTAATGTAACACTGCATTGAACCAGTAATGCATTTAGAGTGAATCCCCTGAAAATTGCATTAAAATTGCATTAAAAAAAATTAATATTTATATAAATAAAATTGTCCTTTTAATATTAATGCAGCACTGCATTGAACCAGTAATGCATTTAGAGTGAATCCCCTGAAAATTGCATTAAAATTGCATTAAAAAAAATTAATATTTAAATAAATAAATTGTCCTTTTAATATTAATGCAGCACTGCATTGAACCAGTAATGCATTTAGAGTGAATCCCCTGAAAATTGCATTAAAATTGCATTAAAAAAAATTAATATTTAAATAAATAAAATTGTCCTTTTAATATTAATGCAGCACTGCATTGAACCAGTAATGCATTTAGAGTGAATCCCCTGAAAATTGCATTAAAATTGCATTAAAAAAAATTAATATTTAAATAAATAAAATTGTCCTTTTAATATTAATGCAGCACTGCATTGAACCAGTAATGCATTTAGAGTGAATCCCCTGAAAATTGCATTAAAATTGCATTAAAAAAAATTAATATTTAAATAAATAAAATTGTCCTTTTAATATTAATGCAGCACTGCATTGAACCAGTAATGCATTTAGAGTGAATCCCCTGAAAATTGCATTAAAATTGCATTAAAAAAAATTAATATTAATTAAATAAAATCGTCTTTTTAATATTAATGTAACACTTCATTGAACCAGTAATGCATTTAGAGTGAATCCCCTGAAAATTGCATTAAAATTGCATTAAAAAAAATTAATATTTAAATAAATAAAATTGTCCTTGTAATATTAATGCAGCACTGCATTGAACCAGTAATGCATTTAGAGTGAATCCCCTGAAAATTGCATTTAAATTGCATTAAAAAAAATTAATATTAATTAAATAAAATCGTCTTTTTAATATTAATGTAACACTGCATTGAACCAGTAATGCATTTAGAGTGAATCCCCTGAAAATTGCATTAAAATTGCATTAAAAAAAAAATATTAATAAATAAAATTGTCCTTTTAATATTAATTCAGCACTGCATTGAACCAGTAATGCATTTAGAGTGAATCCCCTGAAAATTGCATTAAAATTGCATTAAAAAAAATTAATATTTAAATAAATAAAATTGTCCTTTTAATATTAATGCAGCACTGCATTGAACCAGTAATGCATTTAGAGTGAATCCCCTGAAAATTGCATTAAAATTGCATTAAAAAAAATTAATATTTAATTAAATAAAATTGTCCTTTTAATATTAATGCAGCACTGCATTGAACCAGTAATGCATTTAGAGTGAATCCCCAGAAAATTGCATTAAAATTGCATTAAAAAAAATTAATATTAATTAAATAAAATCGTCTTTTTAATATTAATGCAGCACTGCATTGAACCAGTAATGCATTTAGAGTGAATCCCCAGAAAATTGCATTAAAATTGCATTAAAAAAAATTAATATTTAAATAATAAAAATTGTCCTTTTAATATTAATGCAGCACTGCATTGAACCAGTAATGCATTTAGAGTGAATCCCCTGAAAATTGCATTAAAATTGCATTAAAAAAAATTAATATTTAAATAAATAAAATTGTCCTTTTAATATTAATGCAGCACTGCATTGAACCAGTAATGCATTTAGAGTGAATCCCCTGAAAATTGCATTAAAATTGCATTAAAAAAAATTAATATTAAAATAAATAAAATTGTCCTTTTAATATTAATGCAGCACTGCATTGAACCAGTAATGCATTTAGAGTGAATCCCCTGAAAATTGCATTAAAATTGCATTAAAAAAAATTAATATTTAAATAAATAAAATTGTCCTTTTAATATTAATGCAGCACTGCATTGAACCAGTAATGCATTTAGAGTGAATCCCCTGAAAATTGCATTAAAATTGCATTAAAAAAAATTAATATTGAATAAATAAAATTGTCCTTTTAATATTAATGCAGCACTGCATTGAACCAGTAATGCATTTAGAGTGAATCCCCTGAAAATTGCATTAAAATTGCATTAAAAAAAATTAATATTTAAATAAATAAAATTGTCCTTTTAATATTAATGCAGCACTGCATTGAACCAGTAATGCATTTAGAGTGAATCCCCTGAAAATTGCATTAAAATTGCATTAAAAAAAATAAATATTAAATAAATAAAATTGTCCTTTTAATATTAATGCAGCACTGCATTGAACCAGTAATGCATTTAGAGTGAATCCCCTGAAAATTGCATTAAAATTGCATTAAAAAAAATTAATATTTAAATAAATAAAATTGTCCTTTTAATATTAATGCAGCACTGCATTGAACCAGTAATGCATTTAGAGTGAATCCCCTGAAAATTGCATTAAAATTGCATTAAAAAAAATTAATATTTAAATAAATAAAATTGTCCTTTTAATATTAATGCAGCACTGCATTGAACCAGTAATGCATTTAGAGTGAATCCCCTGAAAATTGCATTAAAATTGCATTAAAAAAAATTAATATTTAAATAAATAAAATTGTCCTTTTAATATTAATGCAGCACTGCATTGAACCAGTAATGCATTTAGAGTGAATCCCCTGAAAATTGCATTAAAATTGCATTAAAAAAAATTAATATTTAAATAAATAAAATTGTCCTTTTAATATTAATGCAGCACTGCATTGAACCAGTAATGCATTTAGAGTGAATCCCCTGAAAATTGCATTAAAATTGCATTAAAAAAAATTAATATTTAAATAAATAAAATTGTCCTTTTAATATTAATGCAGCACTGCATTGAACCAGTAATGCATTTAGAGTGAATCCCCTGAAAATTGCATTAAAATTGCATTAAAAAAAATTAATATTTAAATAAATAAAATTGTCCTTTTAATATTAATGCAGCACTGCATTGAACCAGTAATGCATTTAGAGTGAATCCCCTGAAAATTGCATTAAAATTGCATTAAAAAAAATTAATATTTAAATAAATAAAATTGTCCTTTTAATATTAATGCAGCACTGCATTGAACCAGTAATGCATTTAGAGTGAATCCCCTGAAAATTGCATTAAAATTGCATTAAAAAAAATTAATATTTAAATAAATAAAATTGTCCTTTTAATATTAATGCAGCACTGCATTGAACCAGTAATGCATTTAGAGTGAATCCCCTGAAAATTGCATTAAAATTGCATTAAAAAAAATTAATATTTAAAAAATAAAATTGTCCTTTTAATATTAATGCAGCACTGCATTGAACCAGTAATGCATTTAGAGTGAATCCCCTGAAAATTGCATTAAAATTGCATTAAAAAAAATTAATATTTAAATAAATAAAATTGTCCTTTTAATATTAATGCAGCACTGCATTGAACCAGTAATGCATTTAGAGTGAATCCCCTGAAAATTGCATTAAAATTGCATTAAAAAAAATTAATATTTAAATAAATAAAATTGTCCTTTTAATATTAATGCAGCACTGCATTGAACCAGTAATGCATTTAGAGTGAATCCCCTGAAAATTGCATTAAAATTGCATTAAAAAAAATTAATATTTAAATAAATAAAATTGTCCTTTTAATATTAATGCAGCACTGCATTGAACCAGTAATGCATTTAGAGTGAATCCCCTGAAAATTGCATTAAAATTGCATTAAAAAAAATTAATATTTAATAAATAAAATTGTCCTTTTAATATTAATGCAGCACTGCATTGAACCAGTAATGCATTTAGAGTGAATCCCCTGAAAATTGCATTAAAATTGCATTAAAAAAAATTAATATTTAAATAAATAAAATTGTCCTTTTAATATTAATGCAGCACTGCATTGAACCAGTAATGCATTTAGAGTGAATCCCCTGAAAATTGCATTAAAATTGCATTAAAAAAAATTAATATTTAAATAAATAAAATTGTCCTTTTAATATTAATGCAGCACTGCATTGAACCAGTAATGCATTTAGAGTGAATCCCCTGAAAATTGCATTAAAATTGCATTAAAAAAAATTAATATTTAAATAAATAAAATTGTCCTTTTAATATTAATGCAGCACTGCATTGAACCAGTAATGCATTTAGAGTGAATCCCCTGAAAATTGCATTAAAATTGCATTAAAAAAAATTAATATTTAAATAAATAAAATTGTCCTTTTAATATTAATGCAGCACTGCATTGAACCAGTAATGCATTTAGAGTGAATCCCCTGAAAATTGCATTAAAATTGCATTAAAAAAAATTAATATTTAAATAAATAAAATTGTCCTTTTAATATTAATGCAGCACTGCATTGAACCAGTAATGCATTTAGAGTGAATCCCCTGAAAATTGCATTAAAATTGCATTAAAAAAAATTAATATTTAAATAAAAAAAATTGTCCTTTTAATATTAATGCAGCACTGCATTGAACCAGTAATGCATTTAGAGTGAATCCCCTGAAAATTGCATTAAAATTGCATTAAAAAAAATTAATATTTAAATAAATAAAATTGTCCTTTTAATATTAATGCAGCACTGCATTGAACCAGTAATGCATTTAGAGTGAATCCCCTGAAAATTGCATTAAAATTGCATTAAAAAAAATTAATATTTAAATAATTAAAATTGTCCTTTTAATATTAATGCAGCACTGCATTGAACCAGTAATGCATTTAGAGTGAATCCCCTGAAAATTGCATTAAAATTGCATTAAAAAAAATTAATATTAAGTAAATAAAATATTTCATAATAAATTGTCGCTTTTAATATTAATGCCGCACTTGCATTGAACCAGTAATGCATTGAGAGTGAGCCCCTGAAAATTGGCATTAAATTGCATTAAAAACTTAATATTGTGATAATAAAATTTTCCTTTAATATTAATGCAGCACTGCTTTTTGGAACCAGTAATGCATTTGAGTGATCCCCTGGAAATTGCCTTAAATTCATTAAATAAATCATATTTAAATAATACATTGTCCTTTATTTAATGCAGCACTGCTTGAACATAATGCTTTAGAGGAATCCCTGAATTGCATAAAAGGCATTAAAAAAATTATTTCAATAAATAAAATTGTCCTTTTAATATTAATTCATCAGGCATTGAACCTGTAATGCATTTAGAGTGAATCCCCTGAAAATTGCATTAAAATTGCATTAAAAAAAATTAATATTTAAATAAATAAAATTGTCCTTTTAATATTAATGCAGCACTGCATTGAACCAGTAATGCATTTAGAGTGAATCCCCTGAAAATTGCATTAAAAAAAATTGATATTTAAATAAATAAAATTGTCCTTTTAATATTAATGCAGCACTGCATTGAACCAGTAATGCATTTAGAGTGAATCCCCTGAAAATTGCATTAAAATTGCATTAAAAAAAATTAATATTTCAATAAATAAAATTGTCCTTTTAATATTAATGCAGCACTGCATTGAACCAGTAATGCATTTAGAGTGAATCCCCTGAAAATTGCATTAAAATTGCATTAAAAAAAATTAATATTAATTAAATAAAATTGTCCTTTTAATATTAATGCAGCACTGCATTGAACCAGTAATGCATTTAGAGTGAATCCCCTGAAAATTGCATTAAAATTGCATTAAAAAAAATTAATATTTAAATAAATAAAATTGTCCTTTTAATATTAATGCAGCACTGCATTGAACCAGTAATGCATTTAGAGTGAATCCCCTGAAAATTGCATTAAAATTGCATTAAAAAAAATTAATATTTAAATAAATAAAATTGTCCTTTTAGCACTGCATTGAACCAGTAATGCATTTAGAGTGAATCCCCTGAAAATTGCATTAAAATTGCATTAAAAAAAATTAATATTTAAATAATTAAATTGTCCTTTTAATATTAATGCAGCACTGCATTGAACCAGTAATGCATTTAGAGTGAATCCCCTGAAAATTGCATTAAAATTGCATTAAAAAAAATTAATATTAATTAAATAAAATCGTCTTTTAATATTAATGTAACACTGCATTGAACCAGTAATGCATTTAGAGTGAATCCCCTGAAAATTGCATTAAAATTGCATTAAAAAAAATTAATATTTAAATAAATAAAATTGTCCTTTTAATATTAATGCAGCACTGCATTGAACCAGTAATGCATTTAGAGTGAATCCCCTGAAAATTGCATTAAAATTGCATTAAAAAAAATTAATATTAATAAAATAAAATCGTCCTTTTAATATTAATGCAGCACTGCATTGAACCAGTAATGCATTTAGAGTGAATCCCCTGAAAAAAATTAATATTAAATAAATAAAATTGTCCTTTTAATATTAATGCAGCACTGCATTGAACCAGTAATGCATTTAGAGTGAATCCCCTGAAAATTGCATTAAAATTGCATTAAAAAAAATTAATATTAATTAAATAAAATTGTCCTTTTAATATTAATGCAGCACTGCATTGAACCAGTAATGCATTTAGAGTGAATCCCCTGAAAATTGCATTAAAATTGCATTAAAAAAAATTAATATTTAAATAAATAAAATTGTCCTTTTAATATTAATGCAGCACTGCATTGAACCAGTAATGCATTTAGAGTGAATCCCCTGAAAATTGCATTAAAATTGCATTAAAAAAAATTAATATTTAAATAAATAAAATTGTCCTTTTAATATTAATGCAGCACTGCATTGAACCAGTAATGCATTTAGAGTGAATCCCCTGAAAATTGCATTAAAATTGCATTAAAAAAAATTAATATTTAAATAAATAAAATTGTCCTTTTAATATTTATGCATTTAGAGTGAATCCCCTGAAAATTGCATTAAAATTGCATTAAAAAAAATTAATATTTAAATAAATAAAATTGTCCTTTTAATATTAATGCAGCACTGCATTGAACCAGTAATGCATTTAGAGTGAATCCCCTGAAAATTGCATTAAAATTGCATTAAAAAAAATTAATATTAAAATAAATAAAATTGTCCTTTTAATATTAATGCAGCACTGCATTGAACCAGTAATGCATTTAGAGTGAATCCCCTGAAAATTGCATTAAAATTGCATTAAAAAAAATTAATATTTAAATAAATAAAATTGTCCTTTTAATATTAATGCAGCACTGCATTGAACCAGTAATGCATTTAGAGTGAATCCCCTGAAAATTGCATTAAAATTGCATTAAAAAAAATTAATATTTAAATAAATAAAATTGTCCTTTTAATATTAATGCAGCACTGCATTGAACCAGTAATGCATTTAGATTGAATCCCCTGAAAATTGCATTAAAAAATATTAATATTTAAATAAATAAAATTGTCCTTTTAATATTAATGCAGCACTGCATTGAACCAGTAATGCATTTAGAGTGAATCCCCTGAAAATTGCATTAAAATTGCATTAAAAAAAATTAATATTTAAATAAATAAAATTGTCCTTTTAATATTAATGCAGCACTGCATTGAACCAGTAATGCATTTAGAGTGAATCCCCTGAAAATTGCATTAAAATTGCATTAAAAAAAATTAATATTTAATTAAATAAAATTGTCCTTTTAATATTAATGCAGCACTGCATTGAACCAGTAATGCATTTAGAGTGAATCCCCTGAAAATTGCATTAAAATTGCATTAAAAAAAATTAATATTTAAATAAATAAAATTGTCCTTTTAATATTAATGCAGCACTGCATTGAACCAGTAATGCATTTAGAGTGAATCCCCTGAAAATTGCATTAAAATTGCATTAAAAAAAATTAATATTTAAATAAATAAAATTGTCCTTTTAATATTAATGCAGCACTGCATTGAACCAGTAATGCATTTAGAGTGAATCCCCTGAAAATTGCATTAAAATTGCATTAAAAAAATTAATATTTAATAAATAAAATTGTCCTTTTAATATTAATGCAGCACTGCATTGAACCAGTAATGCATTTAGAGTGAATCCCCTGAAAATTGCATTAAAATTGCATTAAAAAAATTAATATTTAAATAAATAAAATTGTCCTTTTAATATTAATGCAGCACTGCATTGAACCAGTAATGCATTTAGAGTGAATCCCCTGAAAATTGCATTAAAATTGCATTAAAAAAAATTAATATTTAAATAAATAAAATTGTCCTTTTAATATTAATGCAGCACTGCATTGAACCAGTAATGCATTTAGAGTGAATCCCCTGAAAATTGCATTAAAATTGCATTAAAAAAAATTAATATTGATTAAATAAAATCGTCCTTTTAATATTAATTCAGCACTGCATTGAACCAGTAATGCATTTAGAGTGAATCCCCTGAAAATTGCATTATAATTGCATTAATAAAATTAATATTAATAAATAAAATTGTCCTTTTAATATTAATTCAGCACTGCATTGAACCAGTAATGCATTTAGAGTGAATCCCCTGAAAATTGCATTAAAATTGCATTAAAAAAAATTAATATTTAAATAAATAAAATTGTCCTTTTAATATTAATGCAGCACTGCATTGAACCAGTAATGCATTTAGAGTGAATCCCCTGAAAATTGCATTAAAATTGCATTAAAAAAAATTAATATTTAAATAAATAAAATTGTCCTTTTAATATTAATGCAGCACTGCATTGAACCAGTAATGCATTTAGAGTGAATCCCCTGAAAATTGCATTAAAATTGCATTAAAAAAAATTAATATTTAAATAAATAAAATTGTCCTTTTAATATTAATGCAGCACTGCATTGAACCAGTAATGCATTTAGAGTGAATCCCCTGAAAATTGCATTAAAATTGCATTAAAAAAAATTAATATTTAAATAAATAAAATTGTCCTTTTAATATTAATGCAGCACTGCATTGAACCAGTAATGCATTTAGAGTGAATCCCCTGAAAATTGCATTAAAATTGCATTAAAAAAAATTAATATTTAAATAAATAAAATTGTCCTTTTAATATTAATGCAGCACTGCATTGAACCAGTAATGCATTTAGAGTGAATCCCTAGAAAATTGCATTAAAATTGCATTAAAAAAAATTAATATTAATTAAATAAAATCGTCCTTTTAATATTAATGCAGCACTGCATTGAACCAGTAATGCATTTAGAGTGAATCCCCTGAAAATTGCATTAAAATTGCATTAAAAAAAATTAATATTTAAATAAATAAAATTGTCCTTTTAATATTAATGCAGCACTGCATTGAACCAGTAATGCATTTAGAGTGAATCCCCTGAAAATTGCATTAAAATTGCATTAAAAAAAATTAATATTAATTAAATAAAATTGTCCTTTTAATATTAATGCAGCACTGCATTGAACCAGTAATGCATTTAGAGTGAATCCCCTGAAAATTGCATTAAAATTGCATTAAAAAAAATTAATATTAATTAAATAAAATCGTCTTTTTAATATTAATGTAACACTGCATTGAACCAGTAATGCATTTAGAGTGAATCCCTAGAAAATTGCATTAAAATTGCATTAAAAAAAATTAATATTAATTAAATAAAATCGTTTTTTTAATATTAATGTAACACTGCATTGAACCAGTAATGCATTTAGAGTGAATCCCCTGAAAATTGCATTAAAATTGCATTAAAAAAAATTAATATTAATTAAATAAAATCGTCCTTTTAATATTAATGTAACACTGCATTGAACCAGTAATGCATTTAGAGTGAATCCCCTGAAAATTGCATTAAAATTGCATTAAAAAAAATTAATATTTAAATAAATAAAATTGTCCTTTTAATATTAATGCAGCACTGCATTGAACCAGTAATGCATTTAGAGTGAATCCCCTGAAAATTGCATTAAAATTGCATTAAAAAAAATTAATATTAATTAAATAAAATCGTCCTTTTAATATTAATGCAGCACTGCATTGAACCAGTAATGCATTTAGAGTGAATCCCCAGAAAATTGCATTAAAATTCCATTAAAAAAAATTAATATTTAAATAAATAAAATTGTCCTTTTAATATTAATGCAGCACTGCATTGAACCAGTAATGCATTTAGAGTGAATCCCCTGAAAATTGCATTAAAATTGCATTAAAAAAAATTAATATTTAAATAAATAAAATTGTCCTTTTAATATTAATGCAGCACTGCATTGAACCAGTAATGCATTTAGAGTGAATCCCCTGAAAATTGCATTAAAATTGCATTAAAAAAAATTAATATTAATTAAATAAAATCGTCTTTTTAATATTAATGTAACACTGCATTGAACCAGTAATGCATTTAGAGTGAATCCCCTGAAAATTGCATTAAAATTGCATTAAAAAAAATTAATATTTAAATAAATAAAATTGTCCTTTTAATATTAATGCAGCACTGCATTGAACCAGTAATGCATTTAGAGTGAATCCCCTGAAAATTGCATTAAAATTGCATTAAAAAAAATTAATATTTAAATAAATAAAATTGTCCTTTTAATATTAATGCAGCACTGCATTGAACCAGTAATGCATTTAGAGTGAATCCCTGGAAAATTGCATTAAAATTCCATTAAAAAAAATTAATATTAAAATAAATAAAATTGTCCTTTTAATATTAATGCAGCACTGCATTGAACCAGTAATGCATTTAGAGTGAATCCCCTGAAAATTGCATTAAAATTGCATTAAAAAAAATTAATATTTAAATAAATAAAATTGTCCTTTTAATATTAATGCAGCACTGCATTGAACCAGTAATGCATTTAGAGTGAATCCCCTGAAAATTGCATTAAAATTGCATTAAAAAAAATTAATATTTAAATAAATAAAATTGTCCTTTTAATATTAATGCAGCACTGCATTGAACCAGTAATGCATTTAGAGTGAATCCCCTGAAAATTGCATTAAAATTGCATTAAAAAAAATTAATATTAATTAAATAAAATTGTCCTTTTAATATTAAAGAAGCACTGCATTGAACCAGTAATGCATTTAGAGTGAATCCCCTGAAAATTGCATTAAAATTGCGTTAAAAAAAATTAATATTAATTAAATAAAATCGTCTTTTAATATTAATGTAACACTGCATTGAACCAGTAATGCATTTAGAGTGAATCCCCTGAAAATTGCATTAAAATTGCATTAAAAAAAATTAATATTAATTAAATAAAATCGTCTTTTTAATATTAATGTAACACTGCATTGAACCAGTAATGCATTTAGAGTGAATCCCCTGAAAATTGCATTAAAATTGCATTAAAAAAAATTAATATTTAAATAAATAAAATGTCCTTTTAATATTAATGCAGCACTGCATTGAACCAGTAATGCATTTAGAGTGAATCCCCTGAAAATTGCATTAAAATTGCATTAAAAAAAATTAATATTAATTACATAAAATCGTTTTTTTAATATTAATGTAACACTGCATTGAACCAGTAATGCATTTAGAGTGAATCCCCTGAAAATTGCATTCAAATTGCATTAAAAAAAATTAATATTAATAAAATAAAATCGTCCTTTTAATATTAATGCAGCACTGCATTGAACCAGTAATGCATTTAGAGTGAATCCCCTGAAAATTGCATTAAAATTGCATTAAAAAAAATTAATATTTAAATAAATAAAATTGTCCTTTTAATATTAATGCAGCACTGCATTGAACCAGTAATGCATTTAGAGTGAATCCCCTGAAAATTGCATTAAAATTGCATTAAAAAAAATTAATATTTAAATAAATAAAATTGTCCTTTTAATATTAATGCAGCACTGCATTGAACCAGTAATGCATTTAGAGTGAATCCCCTGAAAATTGCATTAAAATTGCATTAAAAAAAATTAATATTTAAATAAATAAAATTGTCCTTTTAATATTAATGCAGCACTGCATTGAACCAGTAATGCATTTAGAGTGAATCCCCTGAAAATTGCATTAAAATTGCATTAAAAAAAATTAATATTAATTAAATAAAATTGTCCTTTTAATATTAATGCAGCACTGCATTGAACCAGTAATGCATTTAGAGTGAATCCCCTGAAAATTGCATTAAAATTGCATTAAAAAAAATTAATATTTAAATAAATAAAATTGTCCTTTTAATATTAATGCAGCACTGCATTGAACCAGTAATGCATTTAGAGTGAATCCCCTGAAAATTGCATTAAAATTGCATTAAAAAAAATTAATGTTAAATAAATAAAATTGTCCTTTTAATATTAATGCAGCACTGCATTGAACCAGTAATGCATTTAGAGTGAATCCCCTGAAAATTGCATTAAAATTGCATTAAAAAAAATTAATATTTAAATAATAAAAGGCGTCCGTTTACTATAATGCAGCAATGCATGAACCAGTAATGAATTAGAGGTGAATCCCCTGAAAAATTTGCATTAAAATTGCAATTAAAAAAATACTATTTAATAAATAAAATTGTCCTGTATATAGGCAGCACTGCATTGGAACCAGTAATGCATTAGGTGAATCCCCTGAAAATTGCATTAAATTGAATTAAAAAAATTAAATTTAAAGAATAAAAATTGTCCTTTTAATATTAATGCAGCACGGCATGAACCGTAATGGCATGTAGAGTGAATCCACTGAAATGGCATTAAAATTGCATTAAAAAAAATTAAATATTTAAATTAAATAATATAAATAAAATTGTCCTTTTAATATTAATGCAGCACTGCATTGAACCAGTAATGCATTTAGAGTGAATCCCCTGAAAATTGCATTAAAATTGCATTAAAAAAAATTAATATTTAAATAAATAAAATTGTCCTTTTAATATTAATGCAGCACTGCATTGAACCAGTAATGCATTTAGAGTGAATCCCCTGAAAATTGCATTAAAATTGCATTAAAAAAAATTAATATTTAAATAAATAAAATTGTCCTTTTAATATTAATGCAGCACTGCATTGAACCAGTAATGCATTTAGAGTGAATCCCCTGAAAATTGCATTAAAATTGCATTAAAAAAAATTAATATTTAAATAAATAAAATTGTCCTTTTAATATTAATGCAGCACTGCATTGAACCAGTAATGCATTTAGAGTGAATCCCCTGAAAATTGCATTAAAATTGCATTAAAAAAATTAATATTTAAATAAATAAAATTGTCCTTTTAATATTAATGCAGCACTGCATTGAACCAGTAATGCATTTAGAGTGAATCCCCTGAAAATTGCATTAAAATTGCATTAAAAAAAATTAATATTTAAATAAATAAAATTGTCCTTTTAATATTAATGCAGCACTGCATTGAACCAGTAATGCATTTAGAGTGAATCCCCTGAAAATTGCATTAAAATTGCATTAAAAAAAATTAATATTTAAATAAATAAAATTGTCCTTTTAATATTAATGCAGCACTGCATTGAACCAGTAATGCATTTAGAGTGAATCCCCTGAAAATTGCATTAAAATTGCATTAAAAAAAATTAATATTTAAATAAATAAAATTGTCCTTTTAATATTAATGCAGCACTGCATTGAACCAGTAATGCATTTAGAGTGAATCCCCTGAAAATTGCATTAAAATTGCATTAAAAAAAATTAATATTTAAATAAATAAAATTGTCCTTTTAATATTAATGCAGCACTGCATTGAACCAGTAATGCATTTAGAGTGAATCCCCTGAAAATTGCATTAAAATTGCATTAAAAAAAATTAATATTAATTAATATTAATGTAACACTGCATTGAACCAGTAATGCATTTAGAGTGAATCCCCTGAAAATTGCATTAAAATTGCATTAAAAAAAATTAATATTAAAATAAATAAAATTGTCCTTTTAATATTAATGCAGCACTGCATTGAACCAGTAATGCATTTAGAGTGAATCCCCTGAAAATTGCATTAAAATTGCATTAAAAAAAATTAATATTAATAAATAAAATTCGTCCTTTTAATATTAATGCAGCACTGCATTGAACCAGTAATGCATTTAGAGTGAATCCCCTGAAAATTGCATTAAAATTGCATTAAAAAAAATTAATATTAAAATAAATAAAATTGTCCTTTTAATATTAATGCAGCACTGCATTGAACCAGTAATGCATTTAGAGTGAATCCCCTGAAAATTGCATTAAAATTGCATTAAAAAAAATTAATATTTAAATAAATAAAATTGTCCTTTTAATATTAATGCAGCACTGCATTGAACCAGTAATGCATTTAGACTGAAAATTGCATTAAAATTGCATTAAAAAAATTAATATTTAAATAAATAAAATTGTCCTTTTAATATTAATGCAGCACTGCATTGAACCAGTAATGCATTTAGAGTGAATCCCCTGAAAATTGCATTAAAATTGCATTAATAAAATTAATATTAATTAAATAAAATCGTCTTTTTAATATTAATGTAACACTGCATTGAACCAGTAATGCATTTAGAGTGAATCCCCAGAAAATTGCATTAAAATTGCATAAACAAAAATTAATATTTAAATAAATAAAATCGTCTTTTTAATATTAATGTAACACTGCATTGAACCAGTAATGCATTTAGAGTGAATCCCCTGAAAATTGCATTAAAATTGCATTAAAAAAAATTAATATTAATTAAATAAAATCGTCTTTTTAATATTAATGTAACACTGCATTGAACCAGTAATGCATTTAGAGTGAATCCCCTGAAAATTGCATTAAAATTGCATTAAAAAAATTAATATTTAAATAATATTAATGCAGCACTGCATTGAACCAGTAATGCATTTAGAGTGAATCCCCTGAAAATTGCATTAAAATTGCATTAAAAAAAATTAATATTTAAATAAATAAAATTGTCCTTTTAATATTAATGCAGCACTGCATTGAACCAGTAATGCATTTAGAGTGAATCCCCTGAAAATTGCATTAAAATTGCATAAAAAAAAATTAATATTATTAAATAAAATTGTCCTTTTAATATTAATGCAGCACTGCATTGAACCAGTAATGCATTTAGAGTGAATCCCCTGAAAATTGCATTAAAATTGCATTAAAAAAAATTAATATTTAAATAAATAAAATTGTCCTTTTAATATTAATGCAGCACTGCATTGAACCAGTAATGCATTTAGAGTGAATCCCCTGAAAATTGCATTAAAATTGCATTAAAAAAAATTAATATTAATTAAATAAAATCGTCTTTTTAATATTAATGTAACACTGCATTGAACCAGTAATGCATTTAGAGCATTAAAAAAAATTAATATTAATTAAATAAAATCGTCTTTTTAATATTAATGTAACACTGCATTGAACCAGTAATGCATTTAGAGTGAATCCCCTGAAAATTGCATTAAAATTGCATTAAAAAAAAATTAATATTTAAATAAATATAATTGTCCTTTTAATATTAATGCAGCACTGCATTGAACCAGTAATGCATTTAGAGTGAATCCCCTGAAAATTGCATTAAAATTGCATTAATAAAATTAATATTAATTAAATAAAATCGTCTTTTTAATATTAATGTAACACTGCATTGAACCAGTAATGCATTTAGAGTGAATCCCCTGAAAATTGCATTAAAATTGCATTAAAAAAAATTAATATTTAAATAAATAAAATTGTCCTTTTAATATTAATGCAGCACTGCATTGAACCAGTAATGCATTTAGAGTGAATCCCCTGAAAATTGCATTAAAATTGCATTAAAAAAAATTAATATTAATAAATAAAATTGTCCTTTTAATGCATTTAGAGTGAATCCCCTGAAAATTGCATTAAAATTGCGTTAAAAAAAATTAATATTAATTAAATAAAATCGTCTTTTAATATTAATGTAACACTGCATTGAACCAGTAATGCATTTAGAGTGAATCCCCTGAAAATTGCATTAAAATTGCATTAAAAAAAATTAATATTTAAATAAATAAAATTGTCCTTTTAATATTAATGCAGCACTGCATTGAACCAGTAATGCATTTAGAGTGAATCCCCTGAAAATTGCATTAAAATTGCATTAAAAAAAATTAATATTTGAATAAATAAAATTGTCCTTTTAATATTAATGCAGCACTGCATTGAACCAGTAATGCATTTAGAGTGAATCCCCTGAAAATTGCATTAAAATTGCATTAAAAAAAATTAATATTTAAATAAATAAAATTGTCCTTTTAATATTAATGCAGCACTGCATTGAACCAGTAATGCATTTAGAGTGAATCCCCTGAAAATTGCATTAAAATTGCATTAAAAAAATTAATATTTAAATAATTAAAATTGTCCTTTTAATATTAATGCAGCACTGCATTGAACCAGTAATGCATTTAGAGTGAATCCCCTGAAAATTGCATTAAAATTGCATTAAAAAAAATTAATATTTAAATAAATAAAATTGTCCTTTTAATATTAATGCAGCACTGCATTGAACCAGTAATGCATTTAGAGTGAATCCCCTGAAAATTGCATTAAAATTGCATTAAAAAAAATTAATATTTAAATAAATAAAATTGTCCTTTTAATATTAATGCAGCACTGCATTGAACCAGTAATGCATTTAGAGTGAATCCCCTGAAAATTGCATTAAAATTGCATTAAAAAAAATTAATATTTAAATAAATAAAATTGTCCTTTTAATATTAATGCAGCACTGCATTGAACCAGTAATGCATTTAGAGTGAATCCCCTGAAAATTGCATTAAAATTGCATTAAAAAAAATTAATATTTAAATAAATAAAATTGTCTTTTTAATATTAATGCAGCACTGCATTGGACCAGTAATGCATTTAGAGTGAATCCCCTGCAAATTGCATTAAAATTGCATTAAAAAAAATTAATAATTAAATAAATAAAATTGTCCTTTTAATATTAATGCAGCACTGCATTGAACCAGTAATGCATTTAGAGTGAATCCCCTGAAAATTGCATTAAAATTGCATTAAAAAAAATTAATATTTAAATAAATAAAATTGTCCTTTTAATATTAATGCAGCACTGCATTGAACCAGTAATGCATTTAGAGTGAATCCCCTGAAAATTGCATTAAAATTGCATTAAAAAAAATTAATATTTAAATAAATAAAATTGTCCTTTTAATATTAATGCAGCACTGCATTGAACCAGTAATGCATTTAGAGTGAATCCCCTGAAAATTGCATTAAAATTGCATTAAAAAAAATTAATATTAATTAAATAAAATCGTCCTTTTAATATTAATGCAGCACTGCATTGAACCAGTAATGCATTTAGAGAATCCCCTGAAAATTGCATTAAAATTGCAATAAAAAAAATTAATATAAATTAAATAAAATTGTCCTTTTAATATTAATGTAACACTGCATTGAACCAGTAATGCATTTAGAGTGAATCCCCTGAAAATTGCATTAAAATTGCATTAAAAAAAATTAATATTTAAATAATTAAAATTGTCCTTTTAATATTAATGCAGCACTGCATTGAACCAGTAATGCATTTAGAGTGAATCCCCTGAAAATTGCATTAAAATTGCATTAAAAAAAATTAATATTAATTAAATAAAATCGTCTTTTTAATATTAATGTAACACTGCATTGAACCAGTAATGCATTTAGAGTGAATCCCCTGAAAATTGCATTAAAATTGCATTAAAAAAAATTAATATTCATTAAATAAAATCGTCTTTTTAATATTAATGCAGCACTGCATTGAACCAGTAATGCATTTAGAGTGAATCCCCTGAAAATTGCATTAAAATTGCATTAAAAAAAATTAATATTTAATTAAATAAAATTGTCCTTTTAATATTAATGCAGCACTGCATTGAACCAGTAATGCATTTAGAGTGAATCCCCTGAAAATTGCATTAAAATTGCATTAAAAAAAATTAATATTTAAATAAATAAAATTGTCCTTTTAATATTAATGCAGCACTGCATTGAACCAGTAATGCATTTAGAGTGAATCCCCTGAAAATTGCATTAAAATTGCATTAAAAAAAATTAATATTTAAATAAATAAAATGTCCTTTTAATATTAATGCAGCACTGCATTGAACCAGTAATGCATTTAGAGTGAATCCCCTGAAAATTGCATTAAAATTGCATTAAAAAAATTAATATTTAAATAATTAAAATTGTCCATTTAATATTAATGCAGCACTGCATTGAACCAGTAATGCATTTAGAGTGAATCCCCTGAAAATTGCATTAAAATTGCATTAAAAAAAATTAATATTTAAATAAATAAAATTGTCCTTTTAATATTAATGCAGCACTGCATTGAACCAGTAATGCATTTAGAGTGAATCCCCTGAAAATTGCATTAAAATTGCATTAAAAAAAATTAATATTTAAATAAATAAAATTGTCCTTTTAATATTAATGCAGCACTGCATTGAACCAGTAATGCATTTAGAGTGAATCCCCTGAAAATTGCATTAAAATTGCATTAAAAAAAATTAATATTTAAATAAATAAAATTGTCCTTTTAATATTAATGCAGCACTGCATTGAACCAGTAATGCATTTAGAGTGAATCCCCTGAAAATTGCATTAAAATTGCATTAAAAAAATTAATATTTAATAAATAAAATTGTCCTTTTAATATTAATGCAGCACTGCATTGAACCAGTAATGCATTTAGAGTGAATCCCCTGAAAATTGCATTAAAATTGCATTAAAAAAATTAATATTTAAATAAATAAAATTGTCCTTTTAATATTAATGCAGCACTGCATTGAACCAGTAATGCATTTAGAGTGAATCCCCTGAAAATTGCATTAAAATTGCATTAAAAAAAATTAATATTTAAATAAATAAAATTGTCCTTTTAATATTAATGCAGCACTGCATTGAACCAGTAATGCATTTAGAGTGAATCCCCTGAAAATTGCATTAAAATTGCATTAAAAAAAATTAATATTTAAATAAATAAAATTGTCCTTTTAATATTAATGCAGCACTGCATTGAACCAGTAATGCATTTAGAGTGAATCCCCTGAAAATTGCATTAAAATTGCATTAAAAAAATTAATATTTAAATAAATAAAATTGTCCTTTTAATATTAATGCAGCACTGCATTGAACCAGTAATGCATTTAGAGTGAATCCCCTGAAAATTGCATTAAAATTGCATTAAAAAAAATTAATATTTAAATAAATAAAATTGTCCTTTTAATATTAATGCAGCACTGCATTGAACCAGTAATGCATTTAGAGTGAATCCCCTGAAAATTGCATTAAAATTGCATTAAAAAAAATTAATATTTAACAAATAAAATTGTCCTTTTAATATTAATGCAGCACTGCATTGAACCAGTAATGCATTTAGAGTGAATCCCCTGAAAATTGCATTAAAATTGCATTAAAAAAAATTAATATTTAAATAAATAAAATTGTCCTTTTAATATTAATGCAGCACTGCATTGAACCAGTAATGCATTTAGAGTGAATCCCCTGAAAATTGCATTAAAATTGCATTAAAAAAAATTAATATTCATTAAATAAAATTGTCCTTTTAATATTAATGCAGCACTGCATTGAACCAGTAATGCATTTAGAGTGAATCCCCTGAAAATTGCATTAAAATTGCATTAAAAAAAATTAATATTTAAATAAATAAAATTGTCCTTTTAATATTAATGCAGCACTGCATTGAACCAGTAATGCATTTAGAGTGAATCCCCTGAAAATTGCACTAAAATTGCATTAAAAAAAATTAATATTAATTAAATAAAATTGTCCTTTTAATATTAACGCAGCACTGCATTGAACCAGTAATGCATTTAGAGTGAATCCCCTGAAAATTGCATTAAAATTGCATTAAAAAAATTAATATTTAAATAATTAAATTGTCCTTTTAATATTAATGCAGCACTGCATTGAACCAGTAATGCATTTAGAGTGAATCCCCTGAAAATTGCATTAAAATTGCATTAAAAAAAATTAATATTAATTAAATAAAATGTCCTTTTAATATTAATGCAGCACTGCATTGAACCAGTAATGCATTTAGAGTGAATCCCCTGAAAATTGCATTAAAATTGCATTAAAAAAAATTAATATTTAAATAAATAAAATTGTCCTTTTAATATTAATGCAGCACTGCATTGAACCAGTAATGCATTTAGAGTGAATCCCCTGAAAATTGCATTAAAATTGCATTAAAAAAAATTAATATTTAAATAAATAAAATTGTCCTTTTAATATTAATGCAGCACTGCATTGAACCAGTAATGCATTTAGAGTGAATCCCCTGAAAATTGCATTAAAATTGCATTAAAAAAAATTAATATTTAAATAAATAAAATTGTCCTTTTAATATTAATGTAACACTGCATTGAACCAGTAATGCATTTAGAGTGAATCCCCTGAAAATTGCATTAAAATTGCATTAAAAAAAATTAATATTCATTAAATAAAATCGTCTTTTTAATATTAATGTAACACTGCATTGAACCAGTAATGCATTTAGAGTGAATCCCCTGAAAATTGCATTAAAATTGCATTAAAAAAAATTAATATTTAAATAAATAAACTGTCTTTTAATATTAATGCAGCACTGCATTGAACCAGTAATGCATTTAGAGTGAATCCCCTGAAAATTGCATTAAAATTGCATTAAAAAAATTAATATTAAATAAATAAAATTGTCCTTTTTAATATTAATGCAGCACTGCATTGAACCAGTAATGCATTTAGAGTGAATCCCCTGAAAATTGCATTAAAATTGCATTAAAAAAATTAATATTTAAATAAAGAAATTGTCCTTTTAATATTAATGCAGCACTGCATTGAACCAGTAATGCATTTAGAGTGAATCCCCTGAAAATTGCATTAAAATTGCATTAAAAAAAATTAATATTTAAATAAATAAAATTGTCCTTTTAATATTAATGCAGCACTGCATTGAACCAGTAATGCATTTAGAGTGAATCCCCTGAAAATTGCATTAAAATTGCATTAAAAAAAATTAATATTTAAATAAATAAAATTGTCCTTTTAATATTAATGCAGCACTGCATTGAACCAGTAATGCATTTAGAGTGAATCCCCTGAAAATTGCATTAAAATTGCATTAAAAAAAATTAATATTTAAATAAATAAAATTGTCCTTTTAATATTAATGCAGCACTGCATTGAACCAGTAATGCATTTAGAGTGAATCCCCTGAAAATTGCATTAAAATTGCATTAAAAAAAATTAATATTTAAATAAATAAAATTGTCCTTTTAATATTAATGCAGCACTGCATTGAACCAGTAATGCATTTAGAGTGAATCCCCTGAAAATTGCATTAAAATTGCATTAAAAAAAATTAATATTTAAATAAATAAAATTGTCCTTTTAATATTAATGCAGCACTGCATTGAACCAGTAATGCATTTAGAGTGAATCCCCTGAAAATTGCATTAAAATTGCATTAAAAAAATTAATATTTAATAAATAAAATTGTCCTTTTAATATTAATGCAGCACTGCATTGAACCAGTAATGCATTTAGAGTGAATCCCCTGAAAATTGCATTAAAATTGCATTAAAAAAAATTAATATTAATTAAATAAAATTGTCCTTTTAATATTAATGCAGCACTGCATTGAACCAGTAATGCATTTAGAGTGAATCCCCTGAAAATTGCATTAAAATTGCATTAAAAAAAATTAATATTTAAATAAATAAAATTGTCCTTTTAATATTAATGCAACACTACATTGAACCAGTAATGCATTTAGAGTGAATCCCCTGAATATTGCATTAAAATTGCATTAAAAAAAATTAATATTTAAATAAATAAAATTGTCCTTTTAATATTAATGCAGCACTGCATTGAACCAGTAATGCATTTAGAGTGAATCCCCTGAAAATTGCATTAAAATTGCATTAAAAAAAATTAATATTTAAATAAATAAAATTGTCCTTTTAATATTAATGCAGCACTGCATTGAACCAGTAATGCATTTAGAGTGAATCCCCTGAAAATTGCATTAAAATTGCATTAAAAAAAATTAATATTAAAATAAATAAAATTGTCCTTTTAATATTAATGCAGCACTGCATTGAACCAGTAATGCATTTAGAGTGAATCCCCAGAAAATAGCATTAAAATTGCATTAAAAAAAATTAATATTTAAATAAATAAAATTGTCCTTTTAATATTAATGCAGCACTGCATTGAACCAGTAATGCATTTAGAGTGAATCCCTAGAAAATTGCATTAAAATTGCATTAAAAAAAATTAATATTAATTAAATAAAATCGTCCTTTTAATATTAATGCAGCACTGCATTGAACCAGTAATGCATTTAGAGTGAATCCCCTGAAAATTGCATTAAAATTGCATTAAAAAAAATTAATATTTAAATAAATAAAATTGTCCTTTTAATATTAATGCAGCACTGCATTGAACCAGTAATGCATTTAGAGTGAATCCCCTGAAAATTGCATTAAAATTGCATTAAAAAAAATTAATATTTAAATAAATAAAATTGTCCTTTTAATATTAATGCAGCACTGCATTGAACCAGTAATGCATTTAGAGTGAATCCCCTGAAAATTGCATTAAAATTGCATTAAAAAAAATTAATATTTAAATAAATAAAATTGTCCTTTTAATATTAATGCAGCACTGCATTGAACCAGTAATGCATTTAGAGTGAATCCCCTGAAAATTGCATTAAAATTGCATTAAAAAAAATTAATATTTAAATAAATAAAATTGTCCTTTAATATTAATGCAGCACTGCATTGAACCAGTAATGCATTTAGAGTGAATCCCCTGAAAATTGCATTAAAATTGCATTAAAAAAATTAATATTTAAATAAATAAAATTGTCCTTTTAATATTAATGCAGCACTGCATTGAACCAGTAATGCATTTAGAGTGAATCCCCTGAAAATTGCATTAAAATTGCATTAAAAAAAATTAATATTTAAATAAATAAAATTGTCCTTTTAATATTAATGCAGCACTGCATTGAACCAGTAATGCATTTAGAGTGAATCCCCTGAAAATTGCATTAAAATTGCATTAAAAAAAATTAATATTTAAATAAATAAAATTGTCCTTTTAATATTAATGCAGCACTGCATTGAACCAGTAATGCATTTAGAGTGAATCCCCTGAAAATTGCATTAAAATTGCATTAAAAAAATTAATATTTAAATAAATAAAATTGTCCTTTTAATATTAATGCAGCACTGCATTGAACCAGTAATGCATTTAGAGTGAATCCCCTGAAAATTGCATTAAAATTGCATTAAAAAAATTAATATTTAAATAATTAAAATTGTCCATTTAATATTAATGCAGCACTGCATTGAACCAGTAATGCATTTAGAGTGAATCCCTGAAAATTGCATTAAAATTGCATTAAAAAAAATTAATATTTAAATAAATAAAATTGTCCTTTTAATATTAATGCAGCACTGCATTGAACCAGTAATGCATTTAGAGTGAATCCCCTGAAAATTGCATTAAAATTGCATTAAAAAAAATTAATATTTAAATAAATAAAATTGTCCTTTTAATATTAATGCAGCACTGCATTGAACCAGTAATGCATTTAGAGTGAATCCCCTGAAAATTGCATTAAAATTGCATTAAAAAAATTAATATTTAAATAAATAAAATTGTCCTTTTAATATTAATGCAGCACTGCATTGAACCAGTAATGCATTTAGAGTGAATCCCCTGAAAATTGCATTAAAATTGCATTAAAAAAAATTAATATTTAAATAAATAAAATTGTCCTTTTAATATTAATGCAGCACTGCATTGAACCAGTAATGCATTTAGAGTGAATCCCCTGAAAATTGCATTAAAATTGCATTAAAAAAAATTAATATTTAAATAAATAAAATTGTCCTTTTAATATTAATGCAGCACTGCATTGAACCAGTAATGCATTTAGAGTGAATCCCCTGAAAATTGCATTAAAATTGCATTAAAAAAAATTAATATTTAAATAAATAAAATTGTCCTTTTAATATTAATGCAGCACTGCATTGAACCAGTAATGCATTTAGAGTGAATCCCCTGAAAATTGCATTAAAATTGCATTAAAAAAAATTAATATTTAAATAAATAAAATTGTCCTTTTAATATTAATGCAGCACTGCATTGAACCAGTAATGCATTTAGAGTGAATCCCTAGAAAATTGCATTAAAATTGCATTAAAAAAAATTAATATTTAAATAAATAAAATTGTCCTTTTAATATTAATGCAGCACTGCATTGAACCAGTAATGCATTTAGAGTGAATCCCCTGAAAAATGCATTAAAATTGCATTAAAAAAAATTAATATTTAAATAAATAAAATTGTCCTTTTAATATTAATGCAGCACTGCATTGAACCAGTAATGCATTTAGAGTGAATTCCCTGAAAACTGCATTAAAATTGCATTAAAAAAAATTAATATTTAAATAAATAATATCGTCTTTTTAATATTAATGTAACATTGCATTGAACCAGTAATGCATTTAGAGTGAATCCCCTGAAAATTGCATTAAAATTGCATTAAAAAAAATTAATATTTAAATAAATAAAATTGTCCTTTTAATATTAATGCAGCACTGCATTGAACCAGTAATGCATTTAGAGTGAATTCCCTGGAAAATGCATTAAAGAGGCCATTAGAAAAATTAATATTTAAATAAATAAAATTGTCCTTTTAATATTAATGCAGCACTGCATTGAACCAGTAATGCATTTAGAGTGAATCCCCTGAAAATTGCATTAAAATTGCATTAAAAAAATTAATATTTAAATAAATAAAATTGTCCTTTTAATATTAATGCAGCACTGCATTGAACCAGTAATGCATTTAGAGTGAATCCCCTGAAAATTGCATTAAAATTGCATTAAAAAAAATTAATATTTAAATAAATAAAATTGTCCTTTTAATATTAATGCAGCACTGCATTGAACCAGTAATGCATTTAGAGTGAATCCCCTGAAAATTGCATTAAAATTGCATTAAAAAAATTAATATTTAAATAAATAAAATTGTCCTTTTAATATTAATGCAGCACTGCATTGAACCAGTAATGCATTAGAGTGAATCCCCTGAAAATTGCATTAAAATTGCATTAAAAAAAATTAATATTTAAATAAATAAAATTGTCCTTTAATATTAATGCAGCACTGCATTGAACCAGTAATGCATTTAGAGTGAATCCCCTGAAAATTGCATTAAAATTGCATTAAAAAAAATTAATATTTAAATAAATAAAATTGTCCTTTTAATATTAATGCAGCACTGCATTGAACCAGTAATGCATTTAGAGTGAATCCCCTGAAAATTGCATTAAAATTGCATTAAAAAAATTAATATTTGAATAAATAAAATTGTCCTTTTAATATTAATGTAACACTGCATTGAACCAGTAATGCATTTAGAGTGAATCCCTAGAAAATTGCATTAAAATTTCATTAAAAAAAATTAATATTTAAATAAATAAAATTGTCCTTTTAATATTAATGCAGCACTGCATTGATGCATTTAGAGTGAATCCCCTGAAAATTGCATTAAAATTGCATTAAAAAAAATTAATATTAATTAAATAAAATTGTCCTTTTAATATTAATGCAGCACTGCATTGAACCAGTAATGCATTTAGAGTGAATCCCAAGAAAATTGCATTAAAAAAAATTAATATTAATTAAATAAAATCGTCTTTTTAATATTAATGTAACACTGCATTGGACCAGTAATGCATTTAGAGTGAATCCCCTACAAATTGCATTAAAATTGCATTAAAAAAAATTAATATTTAAATAAATAAAATTGTCCTTTTAATATTAATGCAGCACTGCATTGAACCAGTAATGCATTTAGAGTGAATCCCCTGAAAATTGCATTAAAATTGCATTAAAAAAAATTAATATTTAAATAAATAAAATTGTCCTTTTAATATTAATGCAGCACTGCATAGAACCAGTATGCATTTAGAGTGAATCCCCTGAAAATTGCATTAAAATGCATTAAAAAAAAATATTAATAAATAAATCGTCTTTTTAATATTAATGTAACACTGCATTGAACCAGTAATGCATTTAGAGTGAATCCCCTGAAAATTGCATTAAAATTGCATTAAAAAATATGAATATCAATTAAAAAAAATCGTCTTTTTAATATAAATGTAACACTGCATTGAACCAGTAATGCATTTAGAGTGAATCCCTAGAAAATTGCATTAAAATTTCATTAAAAAAAATTAATATTTAAATAAATAAAATTGTCCTTTTAATATTAATGCAGCACTGCATTGAACCAGTAATGCATTTAGAGTGAATCCCCAGAAAATTGCATTAAAATTGCATTAAAAAAATTAATATTAATTAAACAAAATCGTCCTTTTAATATTAATGCAGCACTGCATTGAACCAGTAATGCATTTAGAGTGAATCCCCTGAAAATTGCATTAAAATTGCATTAAAAAAAATTAATATTTAAATAAATAAAATTGTCCTTTTAATATTAATGCAGCACTGCATTGAACCAGTAATGCATTTAGAGTGAATTCCCTGAAAACTGCATTAAAATTGCATTAAAAAAAATTAATATTAATTAAATAAAATCGTCTTTTTAATATTAATGTAACACTGCATTGAACCAGTAATGCATTTAGAGTGAATCACCTGAAAATTGCATTAAAATTGCATTAAGAAAAATTAATATTAATTAAATAAAATCGTCTTTTTAATATTAATGTAACACTGCATTGAACCAGTAATGCATTTAGAGTGAATCCCCAGAAAATAGCATTAAAATTGCATTAAAAAAAATTAATATTTAAATAAATAATATCGTCTTTTTAATATTAATGTAACACTGCATTGAACCAGTAATGCATTTAGAGTGAATCCCCTGAAAATTGCATTAAAATTGCATTAAAAAAATTAATATTTAAATAAATAAAATTGTCCTTTTAATATTAATGCAGCACTGCATTGAACCAGTAATGCATTTAGAGTGAATCCCCTGAAAATTGCATTAAAATTGCATTAAAATAATATTAATTAAATAATATCGTCTTTTTAATATTAATGTAACACTGCATTGAACCAGTAATGCATTTAGAGTGAATCCCCTGAAAATTGCATTAAAATTGCATTAAAAAAAATTAATATTTAAATAAATAAAATTGTCCTTTTAATATTAATGCAGCACTGCATTGAACCAGTAATGCATTTAGAGTGAATTCCCTGAAAATTGCATTAAAATTGCATTAAAATAAATCAATATTTAAATAAAATCGTCTTTTTAATATTAATGTAACACTGCATTGAACCAGTAATGCATTTAGAGTGAATCCCAAGAAAATTGCATTAAAATTGCATTAAAATAAATCAATATTTAAATAAATAAAATGTCCTTTTAATATTAATGTCAGCACTGCATTTGAACCAGTAATGCATTTAGAGTGAATCCCCTGAAAATTGCATTAAAATGCATTAAAAAAATTAATATTAATTAAATAAAATCGTCTTTTTTAATATTAATGTAACACTGCATTGCATTGAACCAGTAAGCATTTAGAGTGAATCCCTAGAAAATGCATTAAAATTGCATTAAAAAAATTAATATTAAATAATAAAATTGTCTTTTTAATATTAATGTCAGCACTGCATGAACCAGTAATGCATTTAGAGTGAATCCCAAGAAGATTACATTAAAATTCCAATAAAAAAATTAATATTAATTAAATAAAATCGTCTCTTTAATATTAATGTCAGCACTGCATTGCAACCAGTAATGCATTTAGAGTGAATCCCTTAGAAAATTGCATTAACATTGCATTAAAAAAATTAATATTTAAATAAATAAATTGTCCTTTTTCATATTAATGCAGCACTGCATTGAACCAGTATATGCGTTTAGAGTAAATCCTTAGAAAATTGCATTAAAATTGAATTAAAGAATTTAATATTAAAATAAAATTGTCCTTTTAATATTAATGCAGCACTGCATTGAACCAGTAATGCATTTAGAGTGAATCCCCTGAAAATTGAACTAAATTGCATTAATAAAAAATTATATTTAAATAAAATAAAATTGTCCTTTTAAATATTAAGCAGACTGCATGAACAAGTAATGCATGTAGAGTGAATCCCTGACACTTCATTAAAATTGCATTAAAAAAAATTATATTTAATAAATAAAATTGTCCTTTTAATATTAATGCAGCCACTGCATGACACAGTAAATGCATTTAGAGTGAATCACCTGAAAATTGCATAAAATTGCATTTTAAACAAAATTAATTTAATTAACTAAAATAGTATTTTTAATATTAAGTAACACTGCATGAACAGTAATGCATTTAGAGTGAATCCCCTGAAAAATTGCATTAAAGTGCATTAAAAAAAAATTAATATAATAAAGAAAATGTCTTTTTAATATTTAATGAACACTGAATTGACGTAATGCAGTTAGAGTGAATCCCCCTGAAAATGAAAATTGCATTAAGTGTGTGGTGTTGTGTATTAGGAAAAATTATATTTAAATTAAATAAATGTCTTTTAATATTAATGCGCACTGCATTGAACCAGTAATGCATTTAGAGTGAATCCCTAGAAAATTGCATTAAAATTGCATTAAAAAAATTAATATTTAAATTAAATAAAATTGTCTTTTTAATATTAATGTCAGCACTGCATTGAACCAGTACTGCATTTAGAGTGAATCCCTAGAAATTGCATTAAAATTGCATAAAAAAAATTAATATTAATAATAAATCGTCTTTTATATTAATGTCAGCACTGCATTGAACCAGTAATGCATTAGAGTGAATCCCCTAGAAAATTGCATTAAAATTCAATTAAAAAATATTAATATTAAATAAATAAAAATTGTTCCTTTTAATATTAATGCAGCACTGCATTGAACCAGTAATGCATTTAGAGTGAATCCCAGAAAATTGTATTAAAATTGCTATTAAAAAAATTAATATTAATTAAATAAAATCGTCTTTTAATAGTAATGCAGCACTACCCAAGAATTGCATTTAAAATGTGCATAAAAAAAAATTAATAGGGTTGGTATGTTTTAATAAGTAATTGCCAAAGAGGAGCAAGGCAAGGGGGAGGGTAGGTGAGTAATATTTCACAGGGAGAGTCTGGCACAGGCACGCATTGACCCAGTAGTAAGCATTTAGAGTGTAATCCCCAGAAAATTGCATTAAAATTGAATTAAAAAAAAATTAATTACAATAAATAAAATCGTCTTTTTAATAGTAATGTAAACACTGCATTGAAACAGTATGCATTAGGTGTCCCTGAAAATTGCTTAAAAGTGCATAAAAAATAAATTCTATTGAAAATAATTCAACGGGTCCTTTTAATATTAATTGCAGACGCATTGAACCAGTAAGCATTTAGAGTGAATCACCTGAAAATTGCATTACAAATGCATTAAAAAAAATTAATATTAACTAACTCAATGTCATTTTAATATTTAATGCAGCATACATAATGCATTTAGAGTGAATCCCCTGAAAATTGCATTTAAATTGCATTAAAAAAAATTAATATTAATTAAATAGAATCGTCTTTTTAATATTAATGTAACACTGCATTACACCAGTAATGCATTTAGAGTGAATCCCTAGAAAATTGCATTAAAATTGCATTAAAAAAAATTAATATTTAAATAAATAGAATTGTCCTGTTAATATTAATGCAGCACTGCATTGAACCAGTAATGCATTTAGAGTGAATCCCCTGAAAATTGCATTAAAATTGCATTAAAAAATATTAATATAAAAATAAAAAAAATTGTCTTTTTAATATTAATGCAGCACTACATTGAACCAGTAATGCATTTAGAGTGAATCCCCTGAAAATTGCATTAAAATTGCATTAAAAAAAATTAATATTTAAATAATTAAAATTGTCCTTTTAATATTAATGCAGCACTGCATTGAACCAGTAATGCATTTAGAGTGAATCCCCAGAAAATTGCATTAAAATTGCATTAAAAAAAAATTAATTATAATTAAATAAAATCGTCTTTTTAATATTAATGTAACACTGCATTGAACCAGTAATGCATTTAGAGTGAATCCGTAGAAAATTGCATTAAAATTGCATTAAAAAAAATTAATATTAAAATAAATAAAATTGTCTTTTTAATATTAATGCAGCACTGCATTGAACCAGTAATGCATTTAGAGTGAATCCCCAGAAAATTGCATTAAAATTGCATTAAAAAATATTAATATTAAAATAAAGAAATTGTCTTTTTAATATTAATGCAGCACTGCATTGAACCAGTAATGCATTTAGAGTGAATCCCCAGAAAATTGCATTAAAATTGCATTAAAAAATATTAATAATAAAATAAAAAAAATTGTCTTTTTAATATTAACGAAACACTGAATTGCACCAGTAATGCATTTAGAGTGAATCCCTGGAAAATTGCATTAAAATTGCATTAAAAAATATTAATATTAAAATAAAATTGTCATTTTAATATTAATGCAGCACTGCATTGAACCAGTAATGCATTTAGAGTGAATCCCAAGAAAATTGCATTAAAATTGCATTAAAAAAAATTAATATTAATTAAATAAAATCGTCTTTTTAATATTAATGTAACACTTCATTGAACCAGTAATGCATTTAGAGTGAATCCCCTGAAAATTGCATTAAAATTGCATTAAAAAAAATTAATATTAATTAAATAAATTGTCTTTTTAATATTAATGCAGCACTGAATTGAACCAGTAATTCATTTAGAGTGATTCCCTAGAAATTTGCATTAAAATTGTATTAAAAAAATTAATATTAAAATCAATAAAATTGTCTTTTTAATATTAATGCAGCACTGAATTGCGCCAGTAATGCATTTAGAGTGAATCTCTAGAAAATTGCATTAAAATTGTATTAAAAAAATTAATATTAAAATAAATAAAATTGTCTTTTTAATATTAATGCAGCACTGCATTGCACCAGTAATGCATTTAGAGTGAATCCCTAGAAAATTGCATTAAAATTGCATTAAAAAATATTAATATTAAAATAAAGAAATTGTCTTTTTAATATTAATGCAGCACTGCATTGAACCAGTAATGCATTTAGAGTGAATCCCCAGAAAATTGCATTAAAATTGCATTAAAAAATATTAATAATAAAATAAAAAAAATTGTCTTTTTAATATTAACGAAACACTGAATTGCACCAGTAATGCATTTAGAGTGAATCCGTAGAAAATTGCATTAAAATTGCATTAAAAAAAATTAATATTAAAATAAATAAAATTGTCTTTTTAATATTAATGCAGCACTGCATTGAACCAGTAATGCATTTAGAGTGAATCCCCAGAAAATTGCATTAAAATTGCATTAAAAAATATTAATATTAAAATAAAAAAAATTGTCTTTTTAATATTAATGTAACACTGCATTACACCAGTAATGCATTTAGAGTGAATCCCTAGAAAATTGCATTAAAACTGCATTAAAAAAAATTAATATTGAAATAAATAAATTGCCTTTGTAATATTAATGCACTTCATTGCACCAGTAATGTATTTAGAGTGAATCCCCAGAAAATTGCATTAAAATTGCATTAAAAAATTTATATATTAAAATAAATAAAATTGTCTTTTTAATATTAATGCAGCACTGCATTGCACCAGTAATGCATTTAGAGTGAATCCCCAGAAAATTGCATTAAAATTGCATTAAAAAAAATTAATTTTAATTTTAAATAAATTGTCTTTTTAATATTAATGCAGCACTGCATTGAACCAGTAATGCGTTTAGAGTGAATCACCAGAAAATTGCATTAAAATTGCATTAAAAAAAATTAATATTTAAATAAATAAAATAGTCTTTTTAATATTAATGTAACAGTACATTGCACCAGTAATGCATTTAGAGTGAATCACTAGAAAATTGCATTAAAATAGCATTAAAAAAAATTAATATTAAAATAAATAAAATTATCTTTTAATATTAATGCAGCACTGTATTGAACCAGTAATGCATTTAGAGTGAATCCCTAGAAAATTGCATTAAAATTGCATTAATAAAATTAATTTTAATTTTAAGTAAATTGTCTTTTTAATATTAATGAAGTACTGCATTGCACCAGTAATGCATTTAGAGTGAATCCCTAGAAAATTGCATTAAAATTGCATTAAAAAATATTAATATTAAAATAAAGAAATTGTCTTTTTAATATTAATGTAACTCTGAATTGCACCAGTAATGCATTTAGAGTGAATCCCTAGAAAATTGCATTAAAATTGCATTAAAAAATATTAATATTAAAATAAAGAAATTGTCTTTTTAATATTAATGCAGCACTGCATTGAACCAGTAATGCATTTAGAGTGAATCCCCAGAAAATTGCATTAAAATTGCATTAAAAAATATTAATAATAAAATAAAAAAAATTGTCTTTTTAATATTAACGAAACACTGAATTGCACCAGTAATGCATTTAGAGTGAATCCCTGGAAAATTGCATTAAAATTGCATTAAAAAATATTAATATTAAAATAAAGAAATTGTCTTTTTAATATTAATGCAGCACTGCATTGAACCAGTAATGCATTTAGAGTCAATCACCAGAAAATTGCAATAAAATTGCATTAAAAAAAATTAATATTAATATAAATAAAATTGTCTTTTTAATATTAATGTAACACTGCATTGCACCAGTAATGCATTTAGAGTGAATCCATAGAAAATTGCATTAAAATTGCTTAAAAAAAAATTAATATTAAAATAAATGAAATTGTCTTTTTAATATTAATGCAGCACTGCATTGAACCAGTAATGCATTTAGAGTGAATCCCCAGAAAATTGCATGTAAATTGCATTAAAAAATATTAATAATAAAATAAAAAAAATTGTCTCTTTAATATTAACGAAACACTGAATTGCACCAGTAATGCATTTAGAGTGATCCCTAGAAAAATGCATTAAAATTCCATCAAAAAAAATTAATTTTAATTTTAAATAAATTGTCTTTTTAATATTAATGCAGCACTGCATTGCACCAGTAATGCATTTAGAGTGAATCCCTAGAAAATTGCATTAAAATTGCATTAAAAAATATTAATATTAATATAAATAAAATTGTCTTTTTAATATTAATGTAACACTGCATTGCACCAGTAATGCATTTAGAGTGAATCCATATAAAATTGAATTAAAATTGCTTAAAAAAAAATTAATATTAAAATAAATGAAATTGTCTTTTAATATTAATGCAGCACTGCATTGCACAAGTAATGCATTTAGAGTGAATCCCCAGAAAATTGCATGTAAATTGCATTCAAAAATATTAATAATAAAATAAAAAAAATTGTCTTTTTAATATTAACGAAACACTGAATTGCACCAGTAATGCATTTAGAGTGAATCCATAGAAAATTGTATTAAAATTGCATGTAAAAATATTAATATTAAAATAAAAAAAATTGTCTTTTTAATATTAATGCAGCACTGAATTGCGCCAGTAATGCATTTAGAGTGAATCCCTAGAAAATTGCATTAAAATTGCATTAAAAAAAATTAATATTAATATAAATAAAATTGTCTTTTTAATATTAATGTAACACTGCATTGCACCAGTAATGCATTTAGAGTGAATCCCCAGAAAATTGCATGTAAATTGCATTTAAAAATATTAATAATAAAATAAAAAAAATTGTCTTTTTAATATTAACGAAACACTGAATTGTACCAGTAATGCATTTAGAGTGAATCCCTAGAAAATTGCATTAAAATTCCATTAAAAAAAATTAATTTTAATTTTAAATAAATTGTCTTTTTAATATTAATGCAGCACTGCATTGCACCAGTAATGCATTTAGAGTGAATCCCCAGAAAATTGCATGTAAATTGCATTAAAAAATATTAATAATAAAATAAAAAAAATTGTCTTTTTAATATTAACGAAACACTGAATTGCACCAGTAATGCATTTAGAGTGAATCCCTAGAAAATTGCATTAAAATTCCATTAAAAAAAAATAATTTTAATTTTAAATAAATTGTCTTTTTAATATTAATGCAGCACTGCATTGAACCAGTAATGCGTTTAGAGTGAATCCCCAGAAAATTGCATTAAAATTGCATTAAAAAATATTAATATTAAAATAAGAAAAATTGTCTTTTTAATATAAATGTAACACTGAATTGCGCCAGTAATGCATTTAGAGTGAATCCCTAGAAAATTGCATTAAAATTGCATTTAAAAAAATTGATTTTAATTTTAAATAAATTGTCTTTTTAATATTAATGCAGCACTGCATTGCACCAGTAATGCATTTAGAGTGAATCCCTAGAAAATTGCATTAAAAATGCATTAAAAAAATTAATTTTAACTTTAAATAAATTGTCTTTTTAATATTAATGCAGTACTGCATTGCACCAGTAATGCATTTAGAGTGAATCCCTAGAAAATTGCATTAAAATTGTATTAAAAAATATTAATATTAAAATAATGAAATTGTCTTTTTAATATTAATGCAGCACTGCATTGAACCAGTAATGCATTTAGAGTAAATCCCCAGAAAAATGCATTAAAATTGCATTAAAAAATATTAATAATAAAATAAAAAAAATTGTCTTTTTAATATTAACGAAACATTGAATTGCACCAGTAATGCATTTAGAGTGAATCCCGAGAAAATTGCAATAAATTTGCATTAAAAAAAATTAATATTAAAATAAATAAAATTGTCTTTTGAATATTAATGTAACACTACATTGCACCAGTAATGCATTTAGAGTGAATCCCTAGAAAATTGCATTAAAATTGCATTAAAAAAAATTGATTTTAATTTTAAATAAATTGTCTTTTTAATATTAATGCAGCACTGCATTGCACCAGTAATGCATTTAGAGTGAATCCCTAGAAAATTGCATTAAAATTGCATTAAAAAATATTAATATTAAAATAAAGAAATTGTCTTTTTAATATTAATGTAACTCTGAATTGCACCAGTAATGCATTTAGAGTGAATCCCTAGAAAATTGCATTAAAATTGCATTAAAAAAAATTAATATTAATATAAATAAAATTGTCTTTTTAATATTAATGTAACACTGCATTGCACCAGTAATGCATTTTGAGTGAATCCATATAAAATTGCATTAAAATTGCTTAAAAAAAAATTAATATTAAAATAAATGAAATTGTCTTTTTAATATTAACAGTAATGCATTTAGAGTGAATCCCCAGAAAATTGCATGTAAATTGCATTAAAAAATATTAATAGTAAAATAAAAAAAATTGTCTTTTTAATATTAACGAAACACTGAATTGCACCAGTAATGCATTTAGAGTGAATCCCTAGAAAATTGCATTAAAATTCCATTAAAAAAAATTAATTTTAATTTTAAATAAATTGTCTTTTTAATATTAATGCAGCACTGCATTGCATCAGTAATGCATTTAAAGTGAATCCCCAGAAAATTGCATTAAAATTGCATTAAAAAATATTAATATTAAAATAAAGAAATTGTCTTTTTAATATTAATGTAACTCTGAATTGCACCAGTAATGCATTTAGAGTGAATCCCTAGAAAATTGCATTAAAATTGCATTAAAAAAAATTAATATTAATATAAATAAAATTGTCTTTTTAATATTAATGTAACACTGCATTGCATGAGTAATGCATTTAGAGTGAATCCATAGAAAATATATTAAAATTGCATTCAAAAATATTAATATTAAAATAAAAAAAATTGTCTTCTTAATATTAATGCAGCACTGAATTGCGCCAGTAATGCATTTAGAGTGAATCCCCAGAAAATTGCATGTAAATTGCATTTAAAAATATTAATAATAAAATAAAAAAAATTGTCTTTTTAATATTAACGAAACACTGAATTGCACCAGTAATGCATTTAGAGTGAATCCCTAGAAAATTGCATTAAAATTCCATTAAAAAAAATTAATTTTAATTTTAAATAAATTGTCTTTTTAATATTAATGCAGCACTGCATTGAACCAGTAATGCATTTAGAGTGAATCCCCAGAAAATTGCATGTAAATTGCATTAAAAAATATTAATAATAATATAAAAAAAATTGTCTTTTTAATATTAACGAAACACCGAATTGCACCAGTAATGCATTTAGAGTGAATCCCCAGAAAATTGCATTAAAATTGCATTAAAAAAAATTATTTTAATTTTAAATAAATTGTCTTTTTAATATTAATGCAGCGCGTTTAGAGTGAATCCCCAGAAAATTGCATTAAAATTGCATTAAAAAATATTAATATTAAAATAAGAAAAATTGTCTTTTTAATATAAATGTAACACTGAATTGCGCCAGTAATGCATTTAGAGTGAATCCCTAGAAAATTGCATTAAAATTGCATTTAAAAAAATTGATTTTAATTTTAAATAAATTGTTTTTTTTATATTAATGCAGCACTGCATTGCACCAGTAATGCATTTAGAGTGAATCCCTAGAAAATTGCATTAAAATTGCATTAAAAAAATTAATTTTAACTTTAAATAAATTGTCTTTTTAATATTAATGCAGTACTGCATTCTACCAGTACTGCATTTAGAGTGAATCCCTAGAAAATTGCATTAAAATTGTATAAAAAAATATTAATATTAAAATAATGAAATTGTCTTTTTAATATTAATGCAGCACTGCATTGAACCAGTAATGCATTTAGAGTAAATCCCCAGAAAAATGCATTAAAATTGCATTATTAATAATAAAATAAAAAAAATTGTCTTTTTAATATTAACGAAACACTGAATTGCACCAGTAATGCATTTAGAGTGAATCCCTAGAAAATTGCATTAAAATTGCATTAAAAAAAATTAATATTAAAATAAATAAAATTGTCTTTTTAATATTAATGTAACACTGCATTGCACCAGTAATGCATTTAGAGTGAATCCATATAAAATTGCATTAAAATTGCTTAAAAAAAAATTAATATTAAAATAAATGAAATTGTCTTTTTAATATTAATGCAGCCCTGCATTGCACCAGTAATGCATTTAGAGTGAATCCCCAGAAAATTGCATGTAAATTGCATTAAAAAATATTAATAATAAAATAAAAAAAATTGTCTTTTTAATATTAACGAAACACTGAATTGAACCAGTAATGCATTTAGAGTGAATCCATAGAAAATTGCATTAAAATTGCATTAAAAAAAATTAATGTTAATTAAATAAAATCGTCTTTTTAATATTAATGTAACACTTCATTGAACCAGTAATGCATTTAGAGTGAATCCCCAGAAAATTGCATGTAAATTGCATTAAAAAATATTAATAATAAAATAAAAAAAATTGTCTTTTTAATATTAACGAAACACTGAATTGCACCAGTAATGCATTTAGAGTGAATCCCTAGAAAATTGCATTAAATTGCCATTAAAAAAATAATTTAATATAAATAAATTGTCTTTTAATATTAATGCAGCACTGCATTGAATATTAATGCCCTTGGAGTGAATCCCCAGAAAATTGCATTAAAATTGCATTAAAAAATATTAATAATTAAAATAAGAAAATTGTCTTTTTAATATTAATGTAACCTGAATTGCGACCAGTAATGCATTTAGAGTTGAGTCCCTAGAAAATGCATTAAAATTGCATTAAAAAAAAATAATATTTAAATAAATAAATTGTCTTTTTAAATAATGTACACTGCATGCACCCATTGTCTTTTAATATTAATGCAGCACTGCATTGCACCAGTAATGCATTTAGAGTGAATCCCTAGAAAATTGCATTAAAATTGCATTAAAAAAATTAATTTTAACTTTAAAATAATTTCTTTTTAATATTAATGCAGTACTGCATTGCACCAGTAATGCATTTAGAGTGAATCCCTAGAAAATTGCATTAAAATTGTATTAAAAAATATTAATATTAAAATAATGAAATTGTCTTTTTAATATTAATGCAGCACTGCATTGAACCAGTAATGCATTTAGAGTAAATCCCCAGAAAAATGCATTAAAATTGCATTAAAAAATATTAATAATAAAATAAAAAAAATTGTCTTTTTAATATTAACGAAACATTGAATTGCACCAGTAATGCATTTAGAGTGAATCCCTATAAAATTGCATTAAAATTGCATTAAAAAAAATTAATATTAAAATAAATAAAATTTTCCTTTTAATATTAATGCAGCACTACATTGAACCAGTAATGCATTTAGAGTGAATCCCCAGAAGATTACATTAAAATTGCAATAAAAAAAATTAATATTAAAATAAAAAAAATTGTCTTTTTAATATTAATGCAGCACTGCATTGCACCAGTAATGCATTTAGAGTGAATCCCTAGAAAATTGCATTAAAATTGCATTAAAAAAAATTAATATTAAAATAAAAAAAATTGTCTTTTTAATATTAATGCAGCACTGCATTGCACCAGTAATTCATTTAGAGTTATTCCCTAGAAAATTGCATTAAAATTGCATTAAAAAAAATTAATATTTAAATAAATAAAATTGTCCTTTTAATATTAATGCAGCACTGCATTGAACCAGTAATGCATTTAGAGTGAATCCCCAGAAAATTGCATTAAAATTGCATTAAAAAAAAAAATATTTAAATAAATAAAATTGTCCTTTTAATATTAATGCAGCACTGCATTGAACCAGTAATGCATTTAGAGTGATTCCACAGAAAATTGCATTAAAATTGCATTAAAAAAAAATTAATATTAATTAAATAAAATCGTCTTTTTAATATTAATGTAACACTGCATTGAACCAGTAATGTATTTAGAGTGAACCCCCTGAAAATTGCATTAAAATTGCATTAAAAAATATTAATATTAAAATAAAAAAAATTGTCCTTTTAATATTAATGCAGCACTGCATTGAACCAGTAATGCATTTAGACTGAATCCCCAGAAAATTGCATTAAAATTGCATTAAAAAAAATTAATATTAATTAAATAAAATCGTCTTTTTAATATTAATGTAACACTGCATTGAACCAGTAATGCATTTAGAGTGAATCCCCAGAAAATTGCATTAAAATTGCATTAAAAAAAATTAATATTAATTAAATAAAATCGTCTTTTTAATATTAATGTAACAATGCATTGAACCAGTAATGCATTTAGAGTGAATCCCCAGAAGATTACATTAAAATTGCAATAAAAAAAATTAATATTAAAATAAAAAAAATTGTCTTTTTAATATTAATGCAGCACTGCATTGCACCAGTAATGCATTTAGAGTGAATCCCCAGAAAATTCCATTAAAATTGCATTAAAAAATATTAATATTAAAATAAAAAAATTGTCTTTTTAATATTAATGTAACACTGCATTACACCAGTAATGCATTTAGAGTGAATCCCTAGAAAATTGCATTAAAATTGCATTAAAAAATATTAATATTAAAATAAAAAAAATTGTCTTTTTAATATTAATGCAGCACTGCATTGCACCAGTAATTCATTTAGAGTTATTCCCTAGAAAATTGCATTAAAATTGCATTAAAAAAAATTAATATTTAAATAAATAAAATTGTCCTTTTAATATTAATGCAGCACTGCATTGAACCAGTAATGCATTTAGAGTGAATCCCCAGATAATTGCATTAAAATTGCATTTAAAATATTAATATTAAAATAAAAAAAATTGTCTTTTTAATATTATTGTAACACTGCATTACACCAGTAATGCATTTAGAGTTATTCCCTAGAAAATTGCATTAAAATTGCATTAAAAAAAATTAATATTAAGATAAATAAAATTGTCCTTTTAATATTAATACAGCACTGCGTTGAACCAGTAATGCATTTAGAGTGAATCCCCAGAAAATTGCATTAAAATTGCATTAAAAAAAATTAATATTAATTAAATAAAATCGTCTTTTTAATATTAATGTAACACTGCATTGAACCAGTAATGCATTTAGAGTGAATCCCCTGAAAATTGCATTAAAATTGCATTAAAAAATATTAATATTAAAATAAAAAAAATTGTCTTTTTAATATTAATGTAACACTGCAATACACCAGTAATGCATTTAGAGTTATTCCCTAGAAAATTGCATTAAAATTGCATTAAAAAAAAAAATATTTAAATAAATAAAATTGTCCTTTTAATATTAATGCAGCACTGCATTGAACCAGTAATGCATTTAGAGTGAATCCCCTGAAAATTGCATTAAAATTGCAATAAAAAAAATTAAAATTAAAATAAAAAAAATTGTCTTTTTAATATTAATGCAGCACTGCATTGCACCAGTAATGCATTTAGAGTGAATCCCTAGAAAATTGCATTAAAATTGCATTAAAAAAAATTAATATTAAAATAAAAAAAATTGTCTTTTTAATATTAATGTAACACTGCATTGCTCCAGTAATGCATTTAGATTGAATCCCTAGAAAATTGCATTACAATTGCATTAAAAAAAATTAATTTTAATTTCAAAAAAATTGTCTTTTTAATATTAATGTAACACTGCATTGCTCCAGTAATGCATTTAGAGTGAATCCCTAGAATATTGCATTAAAATTGCATTAAAAAAAATTAATTTTAATTTCAAAAAAATTGTATTTTTAATATTAATGTAACACTGCATTGCTCCAGTAATGCATTTAGAGTGAATCCCTATAACATTGCATTAAAATTGCATTAAAAAAAATTAATTTTAATTTCAAAAAAATTGTCTTTTTAATATTAATGTAACACTGCATTGCTCCAGTAATGCAATTAGAGTGAATCCCTAGAAAATTGCATTAAAATTGAATTTAAAAAATTTAATATAAAAATAAGAAAAATTGTCTTTTTAATATTAATGTAACACTGCATTGCACCAGTAATGCATTGAGAGTGAATCCCTAGAAAATTGCATTAAAATTGCATTAAAAAGATCATTTTTTTTAATTCAAAAAAATTGCATATTTGCTATAAATCTGAGAATGCATTGCACCAATAATGCATTTAGAGTTAATCTAAAATCGTTAATAAATTGGTTAAAACTAAAGCAGTTTGCAGGTAGTAATCCAAAATGCTATTAAAAGCATAAAAAAAAAATAAAAAATTGCTTAATAGACCATTGACGTATGCTTAAGACCCAAAAATTGCTAATGCTAAAAATTAATAATAAAAAGTCTTTTTATTTAGACCGCATGACTAGCTTAGAGTATCCAGAAATGCATAAGCTTAAAATAATTAAAAATGTCTTTAAATTAAGAATCTGACTAATGCATTAGGACCAAATCATAATGCATAAAAATTATTAATAAAATGTTTAATATTAAGGCGCATTGCATAGCTTAGAGGACCAATTAATGAAAAATTATATAATAAAATGCTTAATAGACACGCTGCCTATATGTGAATCCAAATGCATTAAAATGTTAAAATAAATTAAAAAAATTCTTTTTATACCGATGCCAGTATCTTAGAGATCCCGAAGCATAATGATAAAAAAATTATATAATAAAAATGTCTTAATTAGAATGTGCCAATGCTTGATGACCAGAATGCTAATTGCTAAATTTATTAATAAAATGTTTTAATATTATACGCTACCATATGCTAGTATCAGAAGCTAAATGCATTAAAATAATATATAAAAATGCTTATAAACATGTGACCAAGCATGATGATCCAATGCTTAATTGCTAAAAAATAATAATAAATGTTTATTTAATGCAGCAGCTTGCCATAGCATTTAGAGGAATCCAAATTCATTAAATGCAAAAATATATAATAAAAATGTTTTATATAGAACCGATTACAGTAGCTAGATACCTCAAATTCTTAAAAAAATTTTATAAAAGTTTAATATATACCGCTGACCTAAGTTAGATGACCTAATGATAAGCAAAAAATTATTAATAAATTGTCTTTTTAGACACTATTCCTAATCTTTAAATCAAATATAAAGCTAAAAATTAATTAATAAAAAATTTTATTAGACGATGCCTAGATAGTGAACTAGAAATGTTACTGCTTAAAAAATTAATTTAATAAAAATGTTTTAATAATACACTCGCCAGTTCTGGTGATCTATTGATATTGTAAAATAATATTAAAATTTTTATATAACACTGCTGCATGCTTAAGTATCCAAACTTAAATGCTTAAAATAATTATAAAAATGCTTTTATATAGACTGATGCCGTAGCATTAGAGTGATCTAGAAAATGCAAATGATAAAATATATAATAAAATGCTTTAATTAACCTATGACCTAAGCATGAGGACCCTAAATTGCATAAAATTGCTAAAAAAATTTTTTATAAATGCTTTAACGATGCATGCACATGTAAGTAATCCGAATGATACATAATTATAATAAATTGCGTATATATCACAATGCTAC
>NW_028259063.1:223252-230695 GCF_024713525.1 Acromyrmex echinatior
TAATTTTAAAAAGGGGACCGATTTTATTTTATTAATATTAATTTTTTTAATGCAATTTGAATGAATTTTCAGGGGTTCACTCTAAAGCATACGGTTTCATGCGTTTTACTTTAATATTAAAAAGACGATTTATTTAATTAATAATAATTTTTGTAATGCAATTAAATGCAATTTTCGGGGATTCACTCTAAATGCATTACTGGGTAAATCCCAGTGTACATTAATTTTAAAAAAGACGATTTTTTTTAAATTTAATATTATTTTTTTTAAATGCTTTTTTAATGAAAATTCAGGGGATTCACTCTAAATGCATTATGGTTCAATGCAGGGTTACATAATATTAAAATACGATTTAATTTTAATATTTTAAATTTTTTAATGCAATTTTAATGCAATTTTCAGGGGATTCACTCTAAATGCATTACTGGTTCAATGCAGTGTTACATTAATATTAAAAAGACGATTTTATTTAATGAATATTAATTTTTTTTAATGCAATTTTAATGCAATTTTCAGGGGATTCACTCTAAATGCATTACTGGTTCAATGCAGTGTTACATTAATATTAAAAAGACGATTTTATTTAATCAATATTAATTTTTTTTAATGCAATTTTAATGCAATTTTCTTGGGATTCACTCTAAATGCATTACTGGTTCAATGCAGTGTTACATTAATATTAAATGGACAATTTTAATTATTTAAATATTAATTTTTTTTAATGCAATTTTAATGCAATTTTCAGGGGATTCACTCTAAATGCATTACTGGTTCAATGCAGTGTTACATTAATATTAAAAAGACGATTTTATTTAATTATAATTAATTTTTTTTTAATGCAATTTTAATGCAATTTTCTGGGGATTCACTCTAAATGCATTACTGGTTCAATGCAGTGCTGCATTAATATTAAAAGGACAATTTTATTTATTTAAATATTAATTTTTTTTAATGAAATTTTAATGCAATTTTCTAGGGATTCACTCTAAATGCATTACTGGTGTAATGCAGTGTTACATTAATATTAAAAAGACAATTTTTTTTATTTTAATATTAATATTTTTTAATGCAATTTTAATGCAATTTTCAGTGGATTCACTCTAAATGCATTACTGGTTCAATGCAGTGTTACATTAATATTAAAAAGACGATTTTATTTAATTAATATTAATTTTTTTTAATGCAATTTTAATGCAATTTTCATGGGATTCACTCTAAATGCATTACTGGTTCAATGCAGTGTTACATTAATATTAAAAGGACAATTTTATTTATTTAAATATTAATTTTTTTTAATGCAATTTTAATGCAATTTTCTGGGGATTCTCTCTAAATGCATTACTGGTTCAATGCAGTGTTACATTAATATTAAAAAGACGATTTTATTTAATTAATATTAATTTTTTTTAATGCAATTTTCTTGGGATTCACTCTAAATGCATTACTGGTTCAATGCAGTGCTGCATTAATATTAAAAGGACAATTTTATTTATTTAAATATTAATTTTTTTTAATGGAATTTTAATGCAATTTTTCAGGGATTCACTCTAAATGCATTACTGGTTTCAATGTAATTTTTTTTTTTTTTTTTTTTTTTTTTTTTTTTTTTTTTTTTTTTTTTTTTTTTTTTTTTTTTTTTTTTTTTTTTTTTTTTTTTTTTTTTTTTTTTTTTTTTTTTTTTTTTTTTTTTTTTTTTTTTTTTTTTTTTTTTTTTTTTTTTTTTTTTTTTTTTTTTTTTTTTACTTTATATTAAAAAGACGATTTATTTATTAATATTATTTTTTAATGCAATTTTAATGCAATTTTCTGGGATCACTCTACTGCATTATGGTTCAAGCCGTGTTACATTAATATTAAAAAGACGATTTTATTTAATTAATTTAATTTTTTTAATGCAATTTAATGCAATTTTCTGGGGATTCATCTAATGCATTACCTGGTTCAAGGCAAGGCTGAATAATAGTAAAAGGACAATTTATTTATCTTAACAATTTAATTTTTTTTTAATGTAATTTTAATGCAAGTTCTGGGGATTCACTCTAAATGATGACGGTCAATGCCGCGCTGCATTAATATTTACAAAGGACAATGTTATATTAACTATTAATTTTTTTAAGCAATTTTAATGCAATGTTCAGGGATTCATTCTAAATGCATTACTGGTTCGATGCAGGTTACATAATTATTAAAAAGCGATTTTATTTAATTAAGTCATTTTTTTTAATGCAATTGTAATGCAATTTTCAGGGGATTCCACTATAAATGCATTACTGGGTCAATGCATGTACAGTACTATTCCCCCGCCCGCTTTTATTTCCTTCCTCTTCCTTTTTTTTACCTGCCCATTGTAGCACTTTCTCGGGCTTCCCTCAAATGCATTACTGGTCCCTGCAGTGCTGCATTAATCTTGACGGACACTTTTTTCTTTCCATCTCCCTTTTTTTCCTGCACTTTTCAGGGGATTCACTCTCACGCCTTCTGGTTCCATGCAGTGTACCTAAAGTTAACCCGCCGCTTTTCCGTTCCCTTACGCTTAGAGCACTTCGATCTCATGGTGCTGTTCTGGTGATGTGTCCTAGCGGGGACAACCGTGTGTGAACCCACATATTGCCTTGGGGATTCAAGTCTCAAGCATTACTGTTCCGTGCCGTGCGCATTAATGATGACGACAACCACCATAGCGCGCCACCTCCACCGGCGCTATCCTCAGCGATCTGTGTATTAAGCTAGTGTGATACTGTTGCATTTTCGTAAGGGTGACCACGAGTGGTGTGTCAGGTCACGTATATCCGTCCCAGGTGGGGCTCGAGTTCCCGCTATTGCTTCCTGTTGTTACACCCTCCATTAGCACACCCGGCCCTCTACAGTACGCGCTGCATTAATATTTAAAATAGAGATCCTAGTATGACTATTGTGGTTGACTACCGACTATTAATTTTTTTAAGCCTTTTAATGCAATTTAAGGGATCACTCTAAAGCCTACTGGGTAAGCAGTGTTACCATCATCTTAAAAAAGACAATTTTTTTTATTTATATTATATGAGTATGGGCTGGGTACTTAACTGTACGACTATTTTATGACCCCCGACGCTATGCACCTATGCATTAGGGTAGTCGCCCTGAGTCATCAGTAGGTTTACGATAAGGTAGCTGGAGGATCTGCTGAAAAATCGCTGTACATTCTATTCAAAGACATTTAATTTAATTTAATATTAATTTTTTAAGCATTTTAATGCAATTTCCGGGGATTCACTCTAACGCATACTGGTTCAAGCAGATGTTACCTTAATTAAAAGACGATTTTTATTTAATAATATTAAATTTTTTATGCACTTATTTCCTTTCTGGTGATCACCACAATGCATCGCAGCCCGCATCTTTGTGCACGGTGCCCTTGGTCGGCCGACCTGTATGGATTCTTATAGCAATCGACTCTAGTCCTGTATCTATTTAATGGCTGACAGAATTGCTGTATATAATGTTATCTGGTATCCTCTTCCTGCAGCGAATTACCCGGTGACGATTGCATCTCTTCAATCATAGGGAAGCATACATAATCTAAAACACAATTTTCCATCACTCTACCTCACAACTCACTTTATTTCACCAACGCACGGTTCCCTGTAGCTGTGCGTCTCTTCATGGTCTAATGCGATAAGAATACACGTCGATTCATGCGTTCTTTAGGATTACTGCACGCCTTTCTAGTAGACACAATCAAAAGTGGGAACTGCGAAGCTCTCTATAGATGCATTATCCACTTAAGAGGCCTTCTACGTGGTCATTGACAGTCTAAGTCAGTACAGGTGAGACCAGTTTGCCGACTGCAATCCATCTCCGCATGCCCTCTATCCCTATACCCGCCACCTGTTTGATCGTCCTATTCACGTACACGGTTTAGGTTGCAAAATGCTCTCTGTACAATTAGTATACCAGGATAGATAATAGAGTGTTTCCCACCTACATTATCTCTACTTAATGTTGTTCTTCACGTTGACAATTTGATACGTCCAGAATCCCCCTGTGTTACGAGAACTAGAGACCGTATTGCCAACTGACCATGAGCACTCCGTGAAGTGACGCCCACCCAGCAATTAATCATATATGTAGTATCTACCTTAAAAACTTTTATCCTGAATTTCATTGCATTCCTTGTGTGTTTTCACCTCCACCCACAGCATACGGTCCATTCCGTTCTCATACCCACCTATCTAGCCACCCGGCCACCACATTTATTTCCCATAGCAACCTTTCCCCACGTACAAATCAAGAATCGAGTGCTCTGGCATCTTACAAAAAAGCCGCGTCGGATCAGTGAACGGAGTATGCCTAGTTTCCACCCCCAACCGTCCCATTTTACATCTCATCTTTCACCTCATCCCTCAACCTTTTTCTCACTCCTTCATTCTTTCCTCTCCCCGTCCCCACCCCCCCACTTCTCATCAAAAAAACCCCCCCACCCCCACTGATCTTTCCCAGTGCGACATGATGGCAATATCACTCCCTGTACCTTGCCTTTTTTCCCCCACAGCATTTTTCCCGTCCCCTTCGCTATATTTCCCCAGACAATTTATTAGTGTGCCCAATCCCTTTTTTTAATGCCCCTTCCCAACTCACCCCACCTGTGTCTGCTATCTCCAAAGGCACACCCCGAGGATTCATCCTGTCCACCCTAACACATTCGCCCAACCTCCTCCTCCCTTTACTCCCCTTTCTTCACTAAAGCATTCATTTTCAGCCTCCCCCCCACGCGCGTGCATTAATAGTGGATAACAGCTCATTTCACACCAACACTTAAGCCTCCGCCTTTCAATTGGGCTCCCCTCAAGCATCGTGCTCCTGCCATACCATCATATAACGATCCCTATTTCCTTCTTTTCCTGTCTACGATTTTTGTCCTACTCCCTCCCAGGGTCGTCTCGCCACTCACACTGTCCCTCGCCGTGTGCACACCAACCCCTGATTAATATCTCTAGTACCGCATTTCGTGTACTATTCACTAATCCCATAATGAGTTGTATCCCCTATTCCAACCATCACGTTTATTTGCAAGTCTTCACCTGCACAATAGTCACACTCGTGTCCCCCCCAGCAGCTTTGTCCCTTGCCCCGAGGCGACTACCATGCCCCCTTCCCCCAACCATGGCCCCCTTGTGCAACACAGTCTCACTGCCTCTGGTTCAAGGCAGTGTGACCATTCAATATTTAAAACGGAGTTTTATTTTAATTAATATAATTTTTTTTTTAATGCCCACGAATTTTAATGCCAAATTTTTCTGGATTCCCACTCTAATGCATACTGGCTTCAATGCAGTGCTGCCGTTAATATTAACCCAAAGGACAATTTTATTTATTTCCATATTAATTTTTTTTAAGGCCATTTTAATGCAATTTTCTGGGGATTCACTTTAAAGGCATTACCTTGGTTCATGCACGTGCCCGAGTTGACACCTTCGATATGGTACAATTTTAGTTATTTAAAATTAATGTTTTAAGCACTTTACTGCAATTTTCCAGGGATTTCCTCTAACATGCATACTGTGTAATGCAGTGTTACATTAAGATTAAAAAGACAATTTTTTTATTTTAATACGTAATTGTTTTAATGCAATTTGACGAAATTTTCAGGGGAGGGGATTCAACCAATGCATTACTGGGTTCAATCGAGCGGGTTACATTAACTATTAAAAAGACGCTTTTATTTAATTAATATTCATTTTTTTAATGCAATTTGAATGAATTTTCTGGGATTCACTCTAAATGCATACTGTTCAATGTCGTGCTGCACTAATATTAAAAGGACAATTGTATTATATAAATATTAATGTTTTTAATGCAATTTTAATGCAGAGTTTATGGGGATTCACTCTTAAATCATTACTGGTTCAAGGCAGTGTCCATTAATATTAATAAAAAGACGATTTTATTTAATTACTATTAATTTTTTTAATGCAATTTTAATGCAATTTTCGGGGGATTCCTATAAATGCATTACTGGTTCATGCAGTGTTACATTAATATTAAAACAGACGATTTATTTTAATTAAATTTTTTTTTTAATGCCAGTTTAATGCAATTTCTGGGGATTCACTCTAAATGCAGTACTGAGTTCAAGGCAGTGCTGCATAATATAAAAGGACAATTTTTTTATTTAAAATACAATTTTTTTAATGCATTCAGGGATTCACTCGAAGCATACTGGTTCAATGCCAGTTAAATTAATGTTAAAAGACGATTTTAGTTAATTAAGATTAATTTTTTTATAATGCAATTTTAATGCAATTTTCGGGGATTAAGGTCTAAAGGCATTACTGGGTCATGCAGTGCTGCATAAATTACAAGGGCATTTATTTATGTAAATATTAATGTTTTTTAATGCAATTTTTAATGCAATTTTCTAGGAGATTCACTCTGAATGCAATACTGGGTATTGCAGGTTATTATATTTAAAAGACAATGTTTGTTATTTTAATGGTTAATATTTTTTTTAAAGACATTTGAATAAATTGTCAGGGGATTCCTATAAATGCATAATGGGTGTCAATGAAAGTGGACATAATATTAAAAAGACGATTTAATTTAATTAATATATTTTTTTAATGCATTTAATGCAATTTCTGGGGATTAACTCTAAACATTACGGTCATCAGTGCTGAATAATATTAAAAGGACCAATTTTAATATAAATATTATTTTTTTAATGCAAATTTTAATGCAATTTCAGGTGGAAATTCAACTCTAAATGACATTACGGTTAAATGCCCAGTGATTAATATAAATAAAAAGACGATTTAGTTAATTAATAGTATTTTTTAAGGCAATTTTAATGCAATGTTGCTGGGGATTCACTTAAATGCGATGGTTCAATGCAGTGCTGCCGTAATATTTTTAAAAGGGACATTTTATTTATTTCAAATATCAATGTTTTGTTTAATGCAATTTAATGCAATTTTCAGGGGGATTCACTTAAATGCATTACTGGTTAACATGCAGTGTTACATTAATATAAAAAAGACGATTTATTTAATTAATATTAACTTGGTTTTAGTGCAATTTTAATGCAATTTTTCGGGGATCAGTCTAACTGCCTTGGTTCAGGGCAGTGCTGCATTAATATTAAAAGGAGAATTTAGTTATGTAATATTCATTTATTTAATGCAATGTAAGCAATTTTCTGGGGAGCACTCTAAATGCATTATTGTTCAAGGCAGTGCTGCATTAAATTAAAAGGACTGTTATTTATTTTAATATTAATTTTGTTTAATGGAATTTTGATACAATTTTCCAGGGATTCCTCTAAATGCATTACTGGTGGTATGCAGGTTACATTAATATTAAAAAGAAATTTTTTTATTGTAAATAATATTTTTTAAGCAATTTATTTTAACGCAATTTCAGGGAGAATTCCACTCTAAATGATTACTGGTCAATGCTGTCGTGTAT
>NW_028259064.1:0-105000 GCF_024713525.1 Acromyrmex echinatior
TTTAAAATTCAAGTGAGAAATGGTATTTTATTATTATCATCTTTGTAGTTTAATTTTTAAAAATTTCTTTACTTTTACTCGTTTATAAAAACCACTTAATATTCCAAATGTTTTTTTAAGAAAAAATTTAACCTTAAATTAATCAGAAATTCATTAAATTTTTTCCTGCTTTATCTCTCACATCAATTCTTCATGACATAAATATTTTACGACATACATTCTATACATTCATTTAAATAACATCGTTATGCGATATTTTTAATTATTTCAACTTTTTTTAAACAATTTGTTGGCCGGTTAATTTTCAATTAATACATTGCATTTAATTTAGAATGTTTGAACCTTCTGTTACCAATCGATTGAGTTATTTTTACTGGAATATCATTCGTGTTCCAGATGCGGGTTTATCCGCTCGTTCTCGAACGTTAATGCCATTCGTTCGTGTTCCAAGTGTACTATCGGCGCCCCGTTCGCTCGGGGCAGCCAGCAACAACCGTTGTTGAGTCGCGAGTTTATCGAGCTGTACCGGAGGGGTGTGAGATCGGGGACGAAGTCTCTCTGTTGTGCGAACACGGGCGCGTATCGTGTAACGCCCGGAACTTTACGAGGATCTAACAGGCGCGCGATACGGTGCCCCCAGGTATCCGTCGCGAATTTACGAGGCACATCGAGCGAGCCGAAAATGTGCGCAGTCGATTTCGCGCTCGCACGTCCATTCGCCGCCGGCTGGGAACCTGAACACTTGCATTGGTAGGGTCTCGGCGCACATGCCCGGCATTATGCCGGAATAAAACCGACGATCCCCGATTTCGTGCTGTGATAGAACGCGGACGACGTGCTCCGATGGCAACCTCTCATCCTGTTTACTTCGATGCTCCTTTTTTTTCTTTGCGATCGGCGGTTGCCTCTCGAGTGGAAGGATCATCGACCCGAATAGAGGCAAAGAGGCCATATATATGTATATAGCAGAATAGACTGGATTCAGAGAATTTCATGCTGCTCTTTCGATGAAACTTGGAACGAATTCATGATTGGGTTGTCTGCGATTTTACGTGAAGATTTTCAATGGAGAAAAACAACTGTTGTATAATATGTACTATCAAAGATGACCGAAATAGTCCAGCAGTATTTGACCTCGTTGGGGTTTATGAAATTTATTTTCACCCTGTGGACGCTTCGAGGGACAGAAGCGATTCAGGCGGTCAAGAGAGATTGAAGATTAAATCTTAAATGATAGCTCAAGAGAGGCTTGGGAAAATACTATCTTCGGTAATTTGTGTGGGAGACGACGAGTGTGTCGTTTCCCTCTTCTTGCTCGCTCTTATAATTTCTCGTTGCCGCCTTCATCCCCTTCCGCGCTCCACTCGATCCTTTCGTGCTCGTAGTCCTTGTCCCTTGCACAAAGTCTCTCGTGCCTTGCCCTCTTCTTCGAGTATAACTTACAGACGCCATTAAATGCCAGGAGCAGGTTTAAACCTCCGGGAACCCATCGAGCCCTTTTGTACCAGAATGTAAAGATTTCGAGGTCGGCTAGAGCGAGAGCTTGAGTCGCGAGCGTGCCACCCTCTCGTAACTCCAACCACCCCTTTATATCTATCTATCCCCCGTACGAAATTTTGACAGCCGGCTGCTTGCGCAAGAGGACACGTCTTTCGTGCCTCGTCGATCCCGAGGGTCCTCCAGCAATTCGTCTCGCAACTCTTCAGAAACCGCGTTGTAATCAAACTGCTTAATGCAATCCGCCCGTCACTCGTGAAATCCGCGTTAGGGGTGTGACATCACGATTGTTCCGTAGTAATAGGGTTCATTGTACTCTGAATGAATGAATTAAATGGCAAACCGTCAGAAAAAATTGCGAAGAAGCCAGGGAACTGAATTGTCGCTAACTCGCAAAGCGGGATGTAAACCGATCCTCCATTTTCCTTTCTCTGTTTCGCCGCAAAACGCCTCTACTATACGTTTCCGTATTGCGCCATGGATTTCGCTCGACCGTCGCGCTCGAAATTGCAATTATATCGGTTCATCCATATTTAAATTCAGCGCGTAGATTTGCCGCCAGCGAAATCCTATTATCGGCCGACAAAGCTTGCGCCTTATATCGGCAAGTGACATCCATTTCCGCGTACTATTTAAACGCAGGATGAATTAAATTGGACGCCTATATAAATCCTTAGAATCCCTGTACCAGCTCGGGCCGCAGATGTTCTTCAGCGATTGTCTCCATAAAAAAGGCTCTCCATAGTCGTAGGCGATAAAGCAGGCGGATGGAAAAGTGTAAAGCAGCTCGACATTCATCGTTATTTCACTCGTTCGGACTTTGACGACTTGAAATTGTTTTTTTTTTTTTAAAGATACGCGAAATAAAGGCATCAATCGTCTGGCGTTTGAGGCAATTTTTTATTCTTCTACTCTTTTTTCAATCTTTATTGCTACATGAATAAAATTCATTTCCACGCCACCTGTCTTATAACACTTCTTATCTTTCTCAACGACATCTTGGTCAGCTTGTATCTCATCGTCGTCAGTTTGCATTTACGATTCTTGGATGCAGCTCGGCGGAAAGTTTAGAAGATGGGGGAATAAAAAATATTGATCTTGTAACATATGTCTCGTAAGGATTAGCCTACATTCCCGAGGTTTGTCAACTTTTCGTCCTAAATCAACAAAGGCCGACGCCTTGCCTTTCGGAGCTCTATTGACACCGTCTTTTTGCCCCCGTTTACGTCACGTTTACGACGCTCCCCGGCAACGTACGCCTCGCCGAACAATCTCCGTCGGCGGAGCGAAGGCGAATTCCTTACTCGCGTAAAAGTCGATTGCGTGCCGCTGAAATGCGCCGATGGAACGTCGAACGTTGGTCGGAGTTTCTAAAGAAACTTATTTTTCCATCTAAACGTTTCCACACGCTCGACAGCCGACGGCAGATGTTCGCTTCCAGCCTGCGCGCGTTTCCTCGGTTCGCTCGTGAGAAAGCGAATATTTGCATTAATGCCAGCGTTTCCCCATCTTTGAATTTTTGAGTCTTTGCAAATATTCGTGTCCTGCATTTTTTAAAAATTCGCCGATTTTTCGCGATTTTCATAATACGGTAAGCAATGCGGTTTATATCTTTTGTGAAAGCACTACATATTTCACGCGAATTTCTACGTTTGAATGAAAGCATCGTTGACGTTTAAAAAATGTGGGAAACAGCTGGTGCCGGACGATGATAAATGTTGATGCCTACCAGCAAGGCATCAGTTAGGCCCGCTTTACGTACGCTTTAGCAACGCACAATGTATGATTGTCTAACCAGTTAATCAATTTCACATCCTGTACGGCTATTTTAGCCGTATATACGTCCATCCGTTTGCATCGCGAGGACAATGAGAGCCGTGCCGTGTAATGGGACGACGGGTCTGGCCAGTGGCTTGTAAATCATAGGGTTTTACTACTTAATGACGCTTCGGTGCACCGTGCGAAGTAGTTGCATCATGTTTCACGATTCTGTCGTACGTAAAATAATATCACAAGGTACAGTGATTTGACTTAAATGTTGAAATGAAAAACACTGAGATCTTCTACAAAATTCACAGCAAGTGGATATTTTTTCGATGAATTTTCATTAGTAAAATCAAAACGTATACAATTTGTTGTTTATTTCGAATGTAATTAACGCGCTGTATTTTTCATTCTTTTATTAGGACATGTGCATTCTGCGTTTCAACATGAATGTCATGTCGCTTACATCAATCTTTACGCTTATGCGCACGCACTTACGCTCACAGTTTCACGCCACATGCATGCGGGATTAATTTTTGCTCACGGCAGACCGTCACTGACAGCGCGTCTAGGGCCACTTGAGACGTGCTTATTCGCACCCTCATTAAGTGTATCATACGCCTTCTTTTATAAGCGGCGCCGGCGGTATCTCGGCAGGTAATTTTTCTTAAGTCTCGTCTGAGGAGACCACCATCTTTGACTTTGACGAATCCACGTCAGAGTCCAAGATATTGCATCGTGACTACGCTACTCGTCTCGCAAACAGCGCAAACGAGAAACATCACGTAGTTGAAATATGCAATTAAGTGATTTACGGTAAGAATTTTTTAAGTAAATCTGACGGTTTTAAACTTTATCACGAATTTATTGAAGACGAAGTAATTGTATAAACAATTACAATTCGTAGACCGACAAGAATAAATCAATTAAAAGAAATCTGTTTTCGTCAAAGCGGATTTTAGGGCGGATCTTAAATATTTCTGCAGAGTGAATTTTATAGCATATTTAATTCTGCAAACCGGGTCGAAATCTTTCTCAATCTTAAAACACACTCATGAATAGAATTAAAATATTAATATCATATTAAAATTATTAAATTGACAAGCAATTTAATGGTTTTGATGCTAATAAACTTTTAGAAGGATGTTAATAATTTGATTTAATAAATAGATTTCTTTTAATTGACGAATTTATTGAATTAAACGCTAATTGCCAACGTACACTACAAATTATCGTGCATTCAAAGCACGTCAAAACTATTCACGAATAATCAGAGCGAACGAAGAATCTGAAGAGAGTTAAAGGCACCATCGAGAAATCAACTGCCAATCGTCGTTGTAAATGCGATTCTGGCATTTGAAAATTGGTGAATTTCATTAAATCTATACTTCAACTCAAACTACAGCATGCTGATTAGTTTTCCGCTAAATCTGCAGCCACGGCGCGAACGGCGGTTCTTAAGCCGGTCAATCAACATCTGAAGCTTGCTAACTGTCGAGAGCAGAGAGAATCCCTGCGTTATCCGCGTAAACCGCGTACTTTCGACTGCGTCTAATATTAATGAGAAATTGTAGACCGACTATATATAGTCGCGGTTTAATCTCCTTAAGATCAGACGCTGCTATTAAATATTTTATCAGGCGGGGATAATGGTGCCCTACGCTGGCATTGTTTCGTCGTTGCGATAGCCCTCGATAAGCGTACAGCTATATAATTAATAAAAGCAACGGCGGCAAACCTCAGAAAAGGAACAAAAAACCGAGGAAAGGGTAGCGGTTCATCCGCAGTGACGGGGGTACGCGACGAGAGGACGCCTCCGGAAATAAGCATTGCACGTCTGACGGAGAGAACGGGGCTCTGAAAGAAATTGAATCCTTCGGCGAAATCATCTGTTAGGGTCGCCATGAAAAGGACCTTGTCCTACGTACCATCTTCAAAGGCAAGCGAGAAGAAAAGAAGAATCCTAGCGCTTTTCTCGCGTCAAATTGGTACCCCCTGTCTACCACTCGCCCTTCGCCTTATCTCTCTCTTTCTCTATGGCGTTGCACCTTGTAAAGAAAGCTACCCGGAGCTCGATAATTAATCTGGTCGGATTATCTTGGCGTCGCGTGTGCAGAATTAACGCTAAATCGATCCGGTGACCGCCTGTGAACGCTGCTTTTTCCACTCTTTTTTCTTTGTTTTTTTATAAGAAATGTATATATAGTCTAATGCTTTAGAGACGTAAATAACCTAATGCTCAAGATATAATGTTAACTTAGGAATTCATTCTTCGAACGTGGATTATACCGTGGAATAAGCGGTGAAGTAATACGAGGAAAACAATAATATCTTTAATCGTTAAATATAGATTGAATGAAAAGTGAATGAAAAGTTTATAAAGTAATCATAATTCTCTTTCTAGCTTTTTTTCTTTCAGACATCTATTCACTCATTCATTCAATTATTCACTCGCTCATTTTCTCTCTCTCTCAAATAATTAAATGTAATTTTACCGTTTAAACGCAATTGAACTTGAAGCGGTCAAAACCGAGTACAGAACAATCGCATTGATTCGGGACCGTTGAGAGCATTGTATGTACGTTCGATAATGAATTGTAGAATCGACCCTCATGTGATTGCTTCACCGTTAGCGTTATAGTGCATTTTGCAGGATTTCGTCGAGTAGTACGCTCTGCACGTCGAACTCCCTTTGGAGAAATTTCCAACGGATGTCCAATATCGACGTGGCTGTGTGTTCGACTAGGCTGTAATGGCCGAGCAAATTCCAAATTGTGACATCCCCGAGCGCGTATAGTGTCACATGTCACATGTCAGAGATAACCGACAAACTCGTTATCATATCTACAGGGTGCATCGGTACGAAATCGACGGACACGCCGTATAGCCACTCGGATCTATCCAAATATCGTAACGGGACAATGGGATGCGCTAACGACCACGGCGCGAAATTAATGATGCTCGTCTGAACTATCGAATAACAGTACTTAGGCTCTCATTACCCGAAGTGTACCATTACGGCGCGGTAGGTTAACGAAGGACGCCACAGATCATCTGTCTTCTGTTACGTTATCATCGCGCTGTTGTATCCCATTGCGTAAATATCAATGTGTCTCCTGGAGAGATGCGTAAACAATCTCTCGTTTCTCGTTATACGATCGCGAGTGTTTTCGCTGATACACATCGGCGATACACGTGTACGTCTCGGACAGGAAAATGTAGAGTCCAAGTGATAAATTTGTAAATCAGCAAGTTCCTGGAAATTAACTGGAAGTTTCGCTAAATTTTTTATCCCGACCGACGTTCAATGTCGAGCCGCTGTCAAAGCCGGAACAATTTTTCTGCCGCTCGTCTGACGGGATCTCATATATTCGAGGTGCGAGTGCGATAAAATTTAAAATATACGACGACACCACCGCTGCCATCGCTGCGAAGAGGCTTTAAATTTCCGTTATGCGCCCGCCCAGGTATTTCGAGTTATGGACTCCTTTCTGATCCGCCTTACGCCTGCCATTTTTAACCGCCTTCGTCATCTCTTCTGGATAGAGGGTGTAACACTCTTTTAATATGCGTTCATGTATAAGCATAATGCTATGCGCAATCGTTAAGGGCGGTATCGATTTTACGCGAGTGAACGTCTACAGCATTTATTAACTCTGAGCTTAGCATGTATCATATTAAAATAAATTTTTATTTTAGATCTAAAAATTATTATAGTCACCTGTTTCGTATTTCGAAAAGATTACTTTTCTTTCCTATGTAACTGGGAATATTAGTTGCTTGGACTTTTAACAAGATATTTAATTTTAATTAATTCCGATATATATCCGGCGAATATCAATTTAGTTTAATGGCATATTGAATAAGCGACGGCTTTACTTTCAGTTGAAGGTATAAAGTATATCCAGTTGAATATAAATCAGAGTAATTCCATGACATTCCCATGGATTCGATCTGCAATTAAACTTGTATCGACAAAATTCGTTAATGTGTACTTTATCGTTAGTTATGCTGATATTAAATCGGATAATTCTATTGCTCGGATATAATATCTGATTATCGTTTGTTAAAAAATATATATACAAATATATATATATATATATATATATATATATATATATATATACACATATACATATAATATATTATACACATATGTTCAACCTATAAAAGATTCACATATTTAAAAAATGAAAAGAAGTATAATAGTAAAAAAGAAAAATTCCAAATTAGAAAATAATTAATATTATTATTAATAATCAATAATTAATATTATTAATAAGTGTCCTTTAATATTCTTAAATAATTCTAAATAATTAATAAATTTTAATGTTACTAATGGAAAATTTTAATTAAAAAATTCTCATAATAAATGCTTTTTAATATTTTTCAATTTTGTACTGATTAAAAATATTAAACGCATCCTAACACATTTCATCAATTAAATAAAAATGACGGTATTTGTGTGAGTGTTTGCATGCGTTGGAGCGCCACAAGCAGTCGTCTGAATCGATTTAGTGTCGAATTCGTTACTATCACAGGCAACCGCGTCGTTGATCGAACAACATTTCTAATTAATCCCGGAATAAACAAAATGCTTCGCCGTTTCGCAAATATGTGTTAGCTCGAATTAACGATCAAAGTTAGACGTAACGATTTACATACGATGAAAATTAAAATCGACGGCTTGCCATAATCGCAAGGGAATAAGCTTGTAACTTGTAAAAATTTTCAATAATATTGAATAAAAAACGACGTATCCAATATTTCATAACTGAAGCTGATTCTGATAATCTCGAAAAATTTTCCTCACTGAAGTTTGCGTAGTCCTATGTCCACGTTTTGATATATATCAGATTAGATCCATCTATCTCTTTAGCCACGCGATCACTAGCGATTGTGGCTGTTTGCATCAATAATGGGTACGTTAATGCGAATAACATCAATAACAACACGCTCGGTTGCAATAGGGGGAATCAGTTTTGCACAAGCCTCTCGCAGATCGGACAATCACGACTCGCTTTGTTCGCGATTTATTGATAGGTTCGATATAAATGGGGTCGTAGCTATCGCGCTATTCCACACGCGATGTGGTGCGACAGCACGTTCAAAAGCCATTTCGATTTCACACCGTCGATTTCGACAGGTGAAACGATCGCTAGACCGTGCTCGCGTTACAATGTGCCCGGTTCACTGTTTACCGACATTCGTGTAAGAGCAGGTAGATAGCGTTTGAAGGGCCGGGAAACTCGTCAACTCGGTTTTGTTCGATTAACGAATTTGAAAAACGATGAGTGAGTAGCGAATGGAAAAAAAATTTGTCGTCGCGTCGGAAAATCGGAACCTTTCTCTGCGTCGCGCGTCATAAACTCTTCCCCAATTTCACGTTTCTCGAGCTTTTGTGTTCTAACGTTCGCGAATTAAGCGAAATACAACTGTTTCCCTTGGAATGATCGAATAACATTTTGCGAAAGTCAATTAGATTCTCGACTCGAGCGCTCGTCGCTGATGTCACTGTAATCCGTGCACGACAGAAATAGCGCGATAATCCGCGAGCGGTAATCAGCAACGGGGGTTGTAAATAGTGAAAAGGGGATCCTTCTCTCTCTCCTAGCACGTGTTTCCCTTTAATGGCACCAACGTACGTATATACATTCAGTGGAAGGAAAGAGGTGGGGAGGGCGTAATGCATTATGCGCCCTCATTGTACCCACGGCTCTTCTTCCTTCCACCGTACCCTACGAATAATCCTAGCAACAGCGTAACCCCATTAATAAAGCGCTATAAATATTCATCCATTTGGTGATTTACGGGTTGACCGCGGATATATGGTAAAAAAGTGTTCTTTGCGAAAAATTTTAATGCCGCCTCCTGCGGCGGTTATTACGGCTGACCCACGCTCCTTTCCGCTTCCTATATATTTTACTTTCGCGGAGGCAAAAATTAAAAGGGGGGTAGAGTATACTTATTGCCTTCCCCTATGAGTGCGGTCGATGTATATATATATATATGTATATGTATATATATATATATATATATACACATATATACATTTGTATACGACGGCGTGTTCCTTTTAATAACGGCGTCTCAGGCGTCTGGGACGTAATAAGGTATTTTAGGCACTTGAAACCGCATTTTCGGCTGTAATATTCTTCGCGAGCCAATTTCGTCTTGGGCTTACGTAGCTCTAAAAGATACTCTTAAATCTTAATTATAAACTACGATAATATTACTGGGTTTTTTAATACGACCAGCGTTATAAAGTAAATCCACGATATATTAGGAAGAATTTGCGCAGAATTTACCATTCAAAGTAACTATTACTATCGAAATAAATTTATTTATGTAATTTACAAATGAGGAAACGTCAATTATAATCTTCATCTTTTTGTTAAATTGATATTTCCTACAGCGAAATTAATATTTTATACAGAAAATATGTACTTAAGTTTAATTTGCTTTAAAAATATTGAATTATTTTTTTTTATATTTTTTGAAAGTCTAAATACTGAAAGTATCTAAATGAAATATCTTCTGATAATTAATATTCTCTGAAAGATAACAGTTAAAGATAGAAAAGAAAAGTATTTTACTTATATTTTAACTATACATATATTGTGCGAGAATGCACCGCGCGGAAAGATTCTAGTGAGAAAACGGCACAAGGTTGAAACGATACACGACAGTAAAGAAAACTCCGTTTCTTTGTAATTTAATAAAAGAATTTTCTTTAATAAGCACAATTACAAGTTCAGAGAATAAAATTAATTGAATATTAGCTTAACAAAATATTAAATGCGGTCACCTTTTCCAAATTGTATTTGGAATCGCGGTGATAGAAAATCTCGGCGAATTCTCGAAACTTCTCGAAACGATTCGTTTATAGCGGTTTTCACTAAGCGGTCAGCACGGCGGTTTTACGAAGCGATATAGCAGCGAGACTATGACTTTAAGAAGTTTTACGAAGCGATATAGCAGCGAGACTATGACTTTAAGAACTCTAAGAACTTTTAGAAGTAAGAACTCCAAGAAGTCGAAGAACTCTAGGCGGTGTAAACGATCAAAGCGGTGTAAACTATCTAAGCAATATGCCCGGGAGGAATGGTGAGATCGAGGCATTTATTGCTTTCGGTCTGGGCTTTCTTCTTAGGAGAAATCCAATGAAATTTTGCCACAATCGTAATTATTGCGTAGCATTGGTTGTACAAAATTGACTGGCGCTTTCGATTCTTTTCTAACGACGTTCAACGTAACAGTCATGCGCGGCAGAAAATCCGTATGTGGGATTGGTGACAGCGCGTGACGTATTCGTCGGAGCGTGGCGCTCGCGTGCGCGAATTGAATTGTTCTAGAACTTTCGATTGTCCGTTGCCGGTGCCTGTTTGCGTGTACCGAATTGTTTTGAAAAGACTAAAGAACGACGAATCCCTGACTTTGGCGAGGCTTAATGTCAGGCTCGAGATGAAATCACGAGCTCGCCTTGTGCGTGCGTTTAATAACAATTCCTGTCGATCGAAAGAGTTCTTACCTTTTTTTCGAATTACCGATCTCAAACATATATAAAATTCTTTTTTATGTAGTGTTTAACAGAGCTTATCGTTTTTGGTCGGCACAGAGTTAGCTTCATTGTCTCACTTAATGATGCCTTTAATATCAAACGTTCGCGACATCGTCGCTACGCGAACGAGCACTATTTGTATGACTAAATTGATTGGGCGTTGCTAAAAGGGATGTCGAGAGGAGCGAGGTACTCGTTCGTACAAGCCACCCTCCATGGGAAGAGAAACTCGGTAGGGGTCGGGCGCTTGCAGAAGTTGAGTTTTCTGTTATTACCGTCGTGCATCTATGAAATTGCACGTTACCTTCAAGGAAACTTCGCACGAGAATTGAGGCATTCATAAAGATATTAATAATTGACTTGCACGGTGCTCCGACATGGCTGAAGGCCTTGGCGTTCTCGACAAATATTCGCCAAGCCGATTATCTTCTGTCTTATAAAGGTCTCTTTCTCGTGGTAATATCTCTTCTTTGTTTTCAAAGATTGATATCGTAGATCTTAGAATATTTTTAACACCAACATTTACAAATTTTTAATATATTCAAAAATAAAAAAAGAGATATACTATATTGAGATAATAAACTTCAAATAGTCTAATATCTAATATCTAATATAATCTCCTCACTATTTATGGGTAATTTAATTACATAGTAAATTTAACAGATAGTATTAGTAAGTCGTGCAGGCAGTCCATCTGATTTGGTTAGTTTATCTCAAAAAATAAAAATTTCAAAGTTGAAACATAAGACATTATAAAGACGTCTTTTAGGCGTCTTTAATAAAACGTCTTTTATGCATCTTTAAAACGTTTTTAATATATTCTGTTTTTAGACATGTTGTAATTGCTCAATTTGTTCCAGTATTGTCAGTAAGGTGAAATGCAGAATGTCGTGATGTATATTTCATAGGTAAATAATTGCTTTCTACAACTACTAAAAAATAATTACTAATTTCATAGCACATATTATTGTAGCTCTGTAATTATACTTTACTACACTGTATTTAGTTAATATTTTCGTCACAATGTTTACGACTGAAAAAAATTCGAAAAAATCGCAAAGCTTAAACTAGACTATATAAGATGCGATTATCTTATATTACATTGCCTAACTAATATTAGTTTTCCTGCATAGCGAGCTAGATCCTGAAACTTAAAATCGGACAGCAAACATTTATTACGGTCGGGTAAAAAGCTCTTAATCCAGAGTTGCACGACCAAACTCATTCGCATGAACGGCCGAAGCGATAGGACAGGAACGAGAACATTCAGACTAACTCTTCGTTCCGTAAGGCGAAAGCGCGGTGGTCTCGAATTTCGTTTAATATAGCGGGAGCGTTGCTACGTTGCCGTTTGTATACGTATATGCTGTATATGTAGGATATTATACGAGATCCGCGGGCTGCACTGCACATACGAGAGGTGCACGCTTGGATACAAGCGCGTGTACGAACGAGCGCGCACGACCAATTGCTTTAGAGACAAAGTCGGCTCGACGAGCCCGCAGCAAAGGAAACGGAACATCGTGGAATATGCGTGTGGAATTTTTCATGCAATCCTATAAATGGAGCGCAGCATCAGCTTTCGCTACACCGCGGATTTCGCAGTCCGAACTCATGCCGAGGGTTCAAGACCTGCAAGATCACCGATGTAGTATATATCGGCGAGTCCGCTCTCTGTGCATTCTCTGGTTCCACGTCCCATTGAGCAAATGCGCCGTTTGGATTCCCACCGACGAACGCGCGCTCGAAAGATATATTTTATGGACGGTTATACGATATACAGGGTGCACCGATATCGCCAAATGTAATTTCCGGGGTGGGAATTTCATGATGGATTTAGAGCCTCAGTTTTTCCGCGATCAAGGTTGCGGTTAATTCTCAAAAATATCTCGATAGAATAAACTTCGAATTTAATTCTTGACTGGATCAGATTAAGTTGAAATTACTGAGAAACAAGATATTTCGTGTAATTAACATATCTCTCTATCTGCTATCAAAGATTAATTAATTTTTTTAGTTTGTACTTCAGTACACTGTTAAATTCATGATGTCAACTTCTACTCAATTTGAGTTATCTTTAATCATTTTTACTGCTCCTATTGAATATGACGTCCACAGACTCCAAAAAGGCGTGAAGCTTTATATTTCTAAGATCTTTTTTTAAAACGGGACTTAAACTATCCTTTATCCGAAGTTCAAAATATCGTTTTTGCGTCTTTAACCGCATATTGTTCCTTTGATGTCAGTCATTGCGAATTTTTTAAAATTAAAAACTTTAAAAAGTACACTATATTTTCATATTCTACAATGTTTAAAGTATGTTCAATAATTTTTGAGATTTTAAAGAATAAAAGTTGTAAATACGGCAATCAATAAAAATGTTGGCCATTTTGCCGCTTGTGACTAACATAAAATTCTTAAGAGGTGACCACGAAGGGTTAAACTCAAGAAAACTATTATAATTAGTATTAAATTTAACTCAAATTTAATTTATCGTTTACTAAGTGCATACATTAATATGCATGTGTTTATTTTAAACCTATTATACAAAAATGTATTGTTGTACATTTTGATATAAATAACAAAATATTATTGAATTAAGAGATTGTGTTGCCACTGTTCCTTTGATATCTAATAGTGTATCTATAATCCTATAATGAAATAACTGATAGTTTCTGATAGTAACTTGATAGTTTCAAGACACTCTATACATACGCGAGCTTTTGCGAAATTCCATTTCCAATTTCGTGGATGGAGATGTCTGGAGCTGCTGGATCTGTTTTGGTCCCTTCGGCGTCCCATATATTTAATTGGTTGTCGCCCTTCTGCCACTGGGGATCGCGCACGAGATTTCGATTGTGTCTACTCAAAGTGCTTTTCCTCTTTCGAGAGACAAGTTGCAGGAAGTAATATTATAGCATGCGTATAGCTCGCGGTGATATTTCGAGATATCAGAGCGTCATTATTCTGACGACATTTCGCTCTTCGAGTCTGAGAAACAAAACTTCTCGCCTCTACGCAGAATAAGTTTGCAAAGTTAGGACGCAGTTGGATAGCTATGGCGTGACGACATTAATAACACCTTATTAGCCCTAGGCGCAGCCGCATTCCGTCTGAAGATAAATGAGATCGCGGTCGACTCGCCGCCAGGTACAGCTCGTACTGCTATCGAGAGCAAAACCATGAGTTCCACTGTGACGCCCGTGAGAATCAGATTTCCATGCCTTTCAAGCGCGCAAATTCTCGACGACTTTGTGACGCGTTGAATAACACGCGGAGAAGTGTATTATCGCTCGGGAAGTATAAAAATTAGTTTAAATCAATATTCATGGATAAATATCCATGATCAATTACGCTGTAATAATTTGATTTAATGAAAAATTAATTATTATTTTATAGCAAGTTTTGCATTTTAAATTTATATATATTGCAGAGGACATTTTATTTTAATGTTTTTATTATTCGATCGATTGTTTATGTATTTTATATGGATATTGTCACGTATTGGACATTAGTATTCGATTCGATTAATTCGGCGGATGTGAGATCATTAGGAATATTTTATAAATAGGATATGGCTTATCAAGGATTCCATCTAATTAATGACAAATTAGGTAAATAAATGGTGTAATTAACGTTACGAAACGACTGTACTAGTAGTACATTACGCGTTATATCCGTACCTTAATTAGTTAGGTTGGTTTGCACTGATCACACATCTACATATCTCCATCAGTGTAACTGTTTACATTTCATGTCTATAGACATTGATTGTTTGTAGAATGTAGAAACTGTGTTATGCGATAGTTTCTATAGCTCGCCAATTCAGAGACTGCGCAGCGCATCAAAGAAATAATGAACTTTTATAATTAAACAGCATAGCTTCGTAATTAAAAACAGAACTTTCGTAATTAAATATGCGAATCGCACTGAATTGCTCTACAGCTAAACCGCTACAAAAGCTCGATTCGCACAGCTAAATCAGATTTCGTGAACTGTTTTATCTCGATTTAACATTCCCGATTCTCCTAAGCTTCCCTACTGCATTCTAAAAGACCTAGCGTAATTGTATAGTACATCTAAAAATTCCACGACTACATCGAGCAGAAAATGGCTGAATTCGTTACCGATTTTATTCTGTATCGAAGTTTAAGTTCGATAGAGTATTTCGCTGTCGCCAACGTGTTGTGTTGGTCGCGGCGAAATACTCTATCCAACTGGGAAAGGTACGAGCGAAATCGACGCGCCGAATAGCGTGACGCGCCGCACCGGATGAACGGACAGAATCAAATAACAGAACGCGGTTTGTTTGCAAGCCATCCGGTCGAACGGCCGGGAGAAACATACAAACCATTCCCCCGATACAGATACGAGCGATTCTCCCTTCGCGCTCGCTCACCATTCCCTACTATCAGCACCTGCCTCTGTCTCCTCTCACCCTCTCATTCTCCGCCCTCGCAATCTGAAGGCTAGCAGGACACGACAATCAGCACGAGACAGATACGCACCCCGCATACAGATATCCACGGTTTTATTTGGGGCTTCTGGTTAGAAAGCGCACGCAAACGACCGCGCGAACACTGGGTGGTCCTACCATCGGTTACTGGCACGCCTACAACTTCCGTAGAAACTCATTTTAAGGTTGCCGGGTGTGTCGCGGAATTAATCCGACTCTTGAGTGATTTTGCAAACTATGGAAAGGGCTAATTAAGGGTTTAGCTACGTGCGGGGTGTGTTATTTGGACGGACTATTGCGTGGTCGAGGAGATTTCCGCTCTGGTTGCGGACTCTCGAAAACAAGTCGGTTACGTGAAAGACGAAACTTGTATCTTCCGTCCTGTAAGATTAATTTTATACAAATTCGAGATTTTGAACATTGGCGCGATATTTACTAAATGTTTATTACAATTCATTTTTAGTACACACGATTAAGCATTCAAGTTCAGTGCGTTTCTTTTCTTTAAAATATTAAGAGTACCGAGTCATCAATTATAATATTTACGTGTACAACTTTTTTTTTAGTACATGATGGTATAAATATTTTTTAAATATTAAATTAATATTAAATTATATGTAAGAATCATTAATAATATAATTTTTGTACATGTGATGAAAATTATTCCAGGATACGAATAGCGACTCATCATGTATACTGAGGATTAAACAAACATTATTTTAAATTAAACAATAGCTAATTGGAAAAGAACCTTATTTAAACATACTGTTAGATACTGACGCGATCTACGCAAGTATGATCAGAAACAAACGTGTAATCGGTGCATCAAACGCAAAGAGCAACGTTTCTCTTTACCTCTGAGAGCTACAAGAAGGACACTCGTTGAGGAGCGAGTAATGATAATTATAAAGCGACAATTTTAATGAGTCGACTCTTTGCTTAATTATATCTCGCATGATGAAAGCGAAGCAGATATGATAGGTAGATAATGAGATCGCTGTGTTTGATACTTCCGAGTCGTGTGCTTGTCGCAGCACCAAAATCGGTATAATTTGCTTTAAAAAACAATTCATGCGTTGTCATCGAGCCACGCAGCTTGAGGCAATTACAGCATATCTGGTTGCCGTGTCAAAATATACATGCACTTTTCGAGATCCGGTACCAACTGCGTCGGTCATATTTGTCATGACAGTGACCACGTTTACACGGCTTAAATCCTTAATCGGGTTTAATAACATCTATAGTTATAAAACTGACCAATCATAGCTACTCCTCTGAAGAATGAAGTGGCTGTGATTGATTAGTTTTTAACTATGGATGTTATTAAATCCGATTAAGGGTGATCGTGTAAACGTAGTCAGTGGCTGTTGCGAGCTCGCATCGCCTGATTGCAAGCGACTTAATTAAGACTGGCGGAGCGTGTTTCAATTTGCACATATGACGCTCGTTTCGCCACCGCGACGACGACAAACGCAGTTGTGCGAAAGGAGTTTTGTGGCGATGACGAGTGCTGTCGCTTCACGGCTGTTGCCTGAATGCGAAAAATATTAAATTCTTGCGAGTATCTCATTTTGATCTCCGCATCCTTCCTAGCTAGAGCTGAAGACAGATTGCAAACGAAATATATCTTTTCAGACACCGTGAAGAATGTCGTTACATCTTTAAAGCCTGTATCTATAATTATAATATTAAGTAAATCTTACGAAAAGTGTAAAGGGGGCAGGGGGTGAGATAAATCAATAAAGATTCATAGGCAGGAATTCATAGTCGATTCTTATATTTAAGACTACCTTAAGCATTTAAAATCTACAGTTTTATGATGGTATATATAATCCAATTATAGAACTGTATTAGCATTTTAAGATATTGTTTAAAATGGTCTTAGAATAAGAATCAATAATAAATATCACATAGTGATAATTCAATATCAGATAATTCAATAGTCACATATTTTAATGATTAGAAATCAATCGAGTTATATGCAGTTGATTATAAAAAATCGCAACAATTATTTCTTCATGTAAAACTAAAATATTATATAATTTTTGTAAAATATTCCGTAATATTACACAAGCAAAATGATATTGGACTGTTACGCAAATTAAATAAAAAATAATAATTTACTTCCACACACCATATTTTTTGGCTCTGCCAATGCCTGATGCTTTACAATCATTTCTGTCTCTCAAAAAGGTTCATTACATTACACTTGTGTAATATAACACTCGCGAAAACACGGTTAATTATAATCGCGCGTATTAATCACTAGAATAAGATAATTACAGGGCATTTTGCATGTCATTTAAAACGTCACACGTAATGCGCATTTTATTGTACGTTGTGACGAAATCTGATTTAAATAACTGCAAAAATAACGCAAAGAAAAAATACGAAGCTCTATGATTTGCCGACATCTGCGATTTTCACAAAATTGAACGAAATGTGGAACAGCCAGGAGGTTTTAATAATCGTGCTGAATCAATATCATGCGGTTGAAAAATATTAAAATAAAGATCTAATTACGATCGTACTTATTAATTAAACACCATTTCGATATCATTAATACTATGCGATATCGTATGATTATAAATAAAGTCGAAATATATTTTCATCGTACAAATTCAACGAGATATACATATTATTAATTAATAGTCAATGTAGCATTTTCTATTGTTTAAATCACTCGATCCGCGACAAACTTCCTGCTTCAATCTAAAAATGATAAGTAACGATTATATACAGAAAAATTTAAAGAAATTGCAAGATAATCTAATCGTTATAGAAATTATTGCCTGTATAAATATCGCGATAAAATAATAATTTACGATTCGTTCGATTCTGTAAAAGAAATTCAATTGATTCGATTATGTAAAATAAATAAATTGTGCAAACTAGTTATTTCTTCAAATAATCAACAAATTTGTAATTATTAACCGTAGAAGGTAATTAATTGCGCACGCTAATACTAATTAATTGTTAATTAATAATCGCATATGATATTTTCTAGTACTTGATAGGCATTTCGATGAGTAATGCGAAGGGATACGGAACAGTATGCGTTAACTGTCAACTCGAAATTCGATGCGTGAATGAGAACGGTACGCAGTGGTTTGGCATACCAAAACAAATATCACAGAGCCGTGTACAAATCAATATCATCGACATGAAATATTTTACAAATTGTGAAACAAATTTGTTAAATGTTCTTTTCTTTGTATTTTAAACCAGTTATCAATATACGACGTAATACCGTTTTTTCTTTTTATTACCGTTTTTTCTAGTATACTTCATTGTCAATTGTAAATTATATTTAAATCAAAATTTAAAGTTCAATGCAATAGATGTATTCAAATCAAAACGTTGTTAAAAAAAATTATTTTATGAAAAAAATTACTTTATGAAAAAAAAAATGATTACTAAATATTATTAAAAACATATTGTTATTATGCATAAATAAAATAAAAAAATAATTAATAATTGCTATTTTTTGTCTTTATAATTTCTACTAAGTAAAATATCTTTTTGCAAAAAGCAATCGTCATCTTAATTCGTTTATGGAACTTTAATTACGCGAGTTAGCAATCACTTACTCTAATAAGCGAAGTATTATTACGACGTATATCTTCTAGCACTTGTCGCGACCACGTTTCAAGAGATAATGCACGGAACAGTTTGCGCTACGCCTGCCAACTCGAATTTCATTGAACGAATGAAAGAAGTAGTAGCACGATCTTGCTTATGCACAGCGCTAAGCACAACGAAGGCCGTAATAATAAACAGCGTGTAAAGCGTCTATAAAATGTCGATAAATTATCATCTCAAAATAAATATTCAATATTTAATAAAAATTAAATAGTGCTAAATATACTCTTTAAATTTCTTGGAATAAAATTTTACAAAAAGATTAAAAAGTGAGCCAGTCTTGAAAAAAAATGGGAACGTTTTCAATCTTTAAGAGGAGTGAGATTTCATTCTTTTTAAGCAAGATTTTATTCTTTTGGAATAAAATCTAAAGAACAAAGTCTCCAATTTAAAAAAAAGAAATAAGATTTTGTTCCTTTGGAATAAATCTCTCTCCAAAAGAAAACTTACTTCAAAAGAATGAAAATCTGCTACTTTTTGTTTAATCAAGAATGAAAAGTTTCAATTCATTTTTTTTCAAGATTGAGTTTTCATCACAAAAGATTTAGAGAATATATTATGCTTTTTGTGCTTCAATAAATGAACAGTTATTTTATATTTTACGTTTCGTTGTGCTTTGTGGATTAATTAGCGATGTCTAGAATAATAACGAAATATAAAAATTCGATTGACAGATTTCAGAATGGAAATGTTGGCACTTAATATTAGGGGTTTACATTAAAAGCCGCTTTTTTCTTTGTATTTGAGCACTTATTTCAATAACAAAATATATGAATACCTCAATCAAAGTATTTTCCCTCGGAAGCTATGACTTTTTGCCACTTTTCAGACAGAAGTTGAATTCCACGACGAAAGAATAGTCTGTCTTTTGAGTCAATCCATTCAGCAATCCAATTTTCTACTTCGCTATAATTATGGAAGTGTGTATCTTCCAGAGCATGTTGCATCGATCGGAACAGATGATAATCGCTTGGTACTAAGTCCGGAGAATACGCTGGGTGCGGGAGAACCTCCCATTTGAGATCTATCAGTGTTTGTTTCACGGCTACAGCAACATGCGGCCGAGCATTGTCATAGAGTAAAATCACCTTTCGATGATTTGATGCAATTGATGGTCGTTTTTGCATCAAATTATCATTCAAACGTTCCAATTGTTGTTGATAACGCTCGGCAGTGATTGTTTCGTTCGGTTTAAGCAGCTCATAATACACGACACCTTCCATATCCCACCAAATACAGAGCATTGTTTTGTGACCGTGGATATTTCGCTTTGGAGTCGATATTGATGGTTGGCCAGGATCAACCCATGATTTTTTGCGTTTTGGGTTGTTGAAAAAGATCCATTTTTCATCGCCGGTCACGATACGCCACAAGAAACTCTTCTTGTTATGCTTTGCAAGTAAAGAAATTGAGATGTTTAAACGGTTGGCAATGGCATTTTCGGTCAATTCATGTGGTTGCTATTTTCCTTCATTCTGAATCTTTCCCATAGCTTGTAAACGTCGTAAAATAGTTGATTTATCGACTTTCAGTTGTTGAGACAATTCTTTGAGTGTTTGAGCTGGATTTTCTTCCAATAGAGCTTGCAATTGTTCATCTTCGAATTTTTTCGGTTGACCTGTTCGTTGTTTGTCGTGAACGTCACAATCACCACTTTTAAATCGTCGAAACCAGTCTCTACATACTGTTTCCGATGGAGCAGATTCACCATAAATTTCCGCAAGCAATCGATGAGTTTCAGCTGCACTTTTTTTCAAATCAAAATAGTGTAAAAGTACACATCGGAAAAACAACTTACCACGTTCCATTTTAATTCAGTTATAGAAAAGTACATATGTAAACAAGGATGACGTCTGTTGATTGAATTTTAGTAGGAAATGTTCACATTTAAAAATGATATAAGTAGCAGATGTCTCTGACCATAGCATACGCAGCTACTGTCATCTAAACGTGAACAGTGGCTTTTAATGCAAACCCCTAATATAATATTTAAAATGTAATATAAGAGCTAGATATTGTAATATATAAGAGCTAAATAAATAGATCTATTAAATATCGTTATCAAACAGATTCAAAAATACAAACATCAATATTTATATGTATTCCATCAGAGAATCATATCTCTGTCTGTAAACAGTTTAGCAACAGTCTCTGCAAACGATTCTTTACATAGTTTCTGTACCTTTTGTGATTAATTACCAATAATCATTACAAAACGTTATAATGGCAGAACAAGAAGTAGACGATATTCTAATTCCAGTTCGTCATTGGATACGTGGCCATTATACAAAATTAACAAGTAATAATGAGGCAAAATGTAATCATTGTGCAGAAATCACTATATATAATAATAGATCCTTAGCCATTTTACATAAACATTTGGTGGAGAGACATCCAGACAAATTATCAGAAGAAGAGAAGAAAGAAGATAAATTCCATTGGACTTGGGATTATTTTATCGCAAAAAGCGATACAGAGGCAACATGCAAAAAATTTGACAAAACAATTAAGTACCATTCAGTAACTCATCTCAAAAATCATTTAAAACGTATTCACAAGTAGGTGTACAAAAATTAAATTAAAAAATTTATTTACGTACTGAAGAATGTAAAATTAATAATAGTAAAATGATCAATGTCAGCTAAAGAAAATGTAACGCAAACAAATATACTCAAATAAAGCTAGAAAAACTTATTAAACAGATTTTTGATGCATGTCGTCAAATATGATTTGCACTTTTAAGCATTATAAACGTAGAATAAAAAAAAATTCATTAATAATTTATTTAAGTAACATACACACAAATTAGAAATTTTAATCAAATATTTAATTGGTATGTGTAGTGATATAGCGCGCAATCAAAAGAATATGGAACAGAGAAGAAGAATATTAATCTATTAGGAACAGTGTATTTCACATGATTTCTGAAGGTTGAAATTTTTATTTTTTTAAATTCTATTACTTTGATAGCGCAATTCCTTATAAAACTAATCAATATTCATTTATGTTACACAGCCTTATTAAATAACAAAATGTATTCCATGTTTTAAATTTACTATTACAGTGTTTAGTATAAAAAATTAGTGAAAAATAATGTGAAACATTCCAATTTTTATCAGATAATTATCAGATTTACAGAATATTTAAATCTGCTTAATCACTACACTTTTGAACATTATTAAAAGTCCAAATAATAGATTTTAAAAAACTTAAAACTTAGTCCGCATAACGGAGGACGAGCATAATTGAAAATAATAGCTTTAACGTACTTTTTATTGCTTTTTTAATAACATCTTATGTAATTATAGGATATTCAATCCAAATTCAGATCGTGTAAAGAGCAATAACGAGAGCAATTGAGACAATGACATGATTGCAAATGAGGATATAACTAAAAAGACAGATTTTATTCCAGTTCGTCTTTGCATACGTAAACATTACACAAAATTATGAAAGAGTAATGCTGCAAGATACAACTATTGTAATGTAAAATTCACTATATATAAGAATAGATTAGCTATTTTACATGAACATTTGGTGAAGAGACATCCAGACATATTAACAGAAGAAGAGAAGAAAGAAGATAAATTCCATTGGATTTGGGATTATTTTATCGCAAAAAGCGATACAGAGGCAACATGCAAAATATGTGACTTAACAATTAAGTACTATTCAGTATCTGGTCTCAAGAATCATTTAAAACATATTCACAAGTAGGTGTATTCAAGTAAATTAAAAATTTATTTACGTACTGAAGAATGTAAAATTAATAATAGTAAAATGATCAATGTCAGCTAAAGAAAATGTAACGCAAACAAATATACTCAAATAAAGCTAGAAAAATTTATTAAACAGATTTTTGATACATGTCAAATATGATTTGCACTTTTAAGCATTATAAACGTACAATAATAAAAAATTCAAAATTTATTGAAGTAACATACACACAAATTAGAAATTTTAATCAAATATTTAATATATGTGTAGTGATACTGCGCGCAATCAAAAGAATATGGAATAGAGAACAAGAATTTTAATCTATTAGGAACTGTGTATTTCACAACACATGATTTCTGAAGGTTGAAATTTCTATTTTTTTAATACTTATTTCTTTGATTGCGCAATTCTTTATAAAACTAATCAGTATTCATTTCTGTTACACAGCCTTATTAAACACAAACTGAATTCCATGTTTCAAATTTACTATTACTGTGTTCAGTATAAAAAATTAGTAATAATGTGAAAAATTCCAATTTTTACCCGATAATTATCAAATTTACAGAGTATTTAAATCTGCTTTATCGCTACATTTTTGATCACTATTAAATGTTCAAACAATAGATTTTAAAAAATTATAATTTAGTCCGCATAACGGAGGATGAGCATAATTGAAAATAATAGCTTTAACGTACTTTTTATTGCATCTTATTAACTTCTTATGTAAATATAGGATATTCAATCCAAATTCCGATCGTGCAGAGAGCAATAGCGAGAGCAATTCAGACAATGAAATGATTGCAAATGAGGATATAACTAAAAAGACAGACAATTTTAACCCTGTTCATCTTTGAATACGTAAACATTACACAAAATTACCAAGGAATAATTCGACAAGATGCAACAATTGTAATGCAATATTCACTATGCAAAATAAGTCTTTAGCTAATTTACATGAACACTTGATGAAGACACATCTAAACAAATTATCAGAGGAAGAGAAGAAAGAAGACAAACTTCATTGGACTTGAAATTATTTTATCGCAGAAAGTGATACAAAGGCAACATGTACAAAATGTGACAGAACAATTACGTACTATTCAGTAACTGATCTCAAGATGCATTTGAAACGTATTCACAAGTCGGTATATTCCAAATGAATTAAAAATTAATTACAGTAATAAAGAATATAAAATTAATACAAGTAAAATGATCAAAATCAGCTAAAGAAAATGTAACGCAAATAAATATACCCTAATAAAGAAAAATTTATTAAACATATTTTTGGTGCATGTCGTCAAATATAATTTGCACTTTTAACCATTATAAACGTACAATAAAAAAAATTCAAAATTTATTGATATAACATACACACAAATTAAAAATTTTAATCAAATATTTTATATATGTGTATTGATACTAAGCGCAATCAAAGGAATAAGGAACGGGGAATAAGAATTTTAATCAGACATTATCTAATCCAACAAGCCATGATTTTCAGAAGGTTAAAATTTCTATTTTCTGTTTCTTAGTTCCAATTCCTTTGATTGCGCAATTCCTTATAAAACCTTGATATAACTCTATAATTCCTAATCGGTATTCATTTATGTTACACGACCTCCTTGAACGCAAACTGAATTCCATATTTGAAATTTATGCATATATATATATTATTTCTGTTTAGTATAAAAAAAAAGTAATATTATATAAAATATTCTTATTTTTATCAGACAATTATCAAATTCACAATATATTTGAATCTGCATCGTCGCTAAATTTTTGATCCCTCCTAAATATTCAAATAATATGTTCTAAAAAATTTATAATTCATTCCGTAGAGGGAAAAATGTACATCATTGAGTATAATATATCTACTGCACTTTTAATTGCTTTTTTAATAACTTGTTATGTAAATGTAGAATATTAGATCCAAATTCAAATCGTGTAGATAACGAGAGCAATCGAGATAATGATATGAGTGCAAATGAGGATATATAATTCCAAAGACAGACAATATTATCCCAGCTCTCGTCTTTGAATACGTAGACGTTACACAAAATGGACAAATAGAAATGAGGCAAGATGCAAGATTGTAAAATTTAACATACATAATAGTTCTTTAGCTATTTTACATAAACACTTCCTGTGAAGGCACATCCAGACATATTGTCAGAAGAAGAGAAAAAAGAAGATAAATTTTATTGGACTTGGGATTATTTTATCGCAAAAAGCGATACAGAGACACCATGTATACGATGTAATGCAACAATTTGGTCTAAACTTACAAGTCGTTTAATACTACACTTAAAACAATGTCTTATGTAAGTATATTCCAAGTAAATTAAAGGCATTAATTAACGTTCTGCAAGAATGATAATAGTTAAATAATCACATAAAAAATGTGTTACGCAAATACCCATGATATTTACTCAACAAAAAAATTGTTAGATAAATTTATGTAATACGTGTCGATAAATATGATTTATAAATGCATCTATTCATATACATATGTACATTCACATATTTATATTATATACAAGGTTTAACTGAAATAACGCTCACTAAGCGTACAATACTATTCCTTTTATATATATAAAAAGCTGAATCAATGTGTCCTCTCATATTTTGCAATTTTTGCAATAGTTGACGAGATATTAATTTCTAAAGATTACTAAAACGGGTAAAATCCATGAATAAAACAATTTTAAGATACCTTTTAGTATTCTTTGTGAAATATTTTGGAGACGTTTCTTGAAGAATTCTTCAAAAAATATTTTAAAGTTGTCTTGTATACGTTAATTTTAAACATTTTGCTCATTAGATAACTAAAAAAAGTATTACAAAAATTGTAAAATGGTAAAAGACTTTTCCATTCAGTTTTTTATTAGTAATAATACTATACGATTAATGGGCGGTTTTTTTTTCAAAAACACTCTGTATGTATATCTTTATTAAAATATTAGTTTTATTATATTATGCACATATTGGGGTATTCTTGTATTTGTGCGTATGGGTGTTCGTTCGTATGTGCATACGTGAGTGCATGCATGCGCATGTAGGCATAAATTATACAATTACATACATAATTTATACAACTTCCTCTATAAGCATCATTTTCCTTTCATCGTTACAACGTTTTTAACATCAATATTTTTCTATAGACAATAACTAAAAGAAATATAATTGAATAGCATATAAATAGAAGGGATTAAATTTGTTTTCATTTTTAAAAGTCATAAATAATATTATCATGTGCCATCGTATAATATTGTCGAGTATTTAATATATAATTATAATAATAAATGCCAAATATTTTATCACTTTATCAAATTTTTGTCACATTTTATCTCAACAGATTCGCACAGAACTTCAAATTCTATCGATTATGAAGAATTTCCGATTCAGACTTGGCAGAATGTGTAAAATTATCTAATTTGGATGACGATTTATTATTTGATGAAATCTTCGATCTCCTGGAATAAGAATAATTTATTATTATGTATAAAATAATTAGCGATTATATATAAAACATGTACATTTATTGACAACTGAATTGACGGTTTCGAAACTAAATTAATCTTACGCAAATTTAAACTTTTCGTAGGTTAGTAGTTCTGCAAATCTCAAATTTTGTATGACATATAATATAACATATAACATAATATGAGGTATAATTTTAAGCGTTTTCCTAATATTATAACGATTAATATTCGGCGATTTTTTAATCAAAATTTTGTTAACGTAACACTAGTGCATCAACTGTAATTTTTTAAATTTGTCTTTTGTTTTAGTATGATTTTGTATTTCTGAGATATAATAATTTAAATATAGATCTTTTCCCATATAATACATGAAGAAGTCATTTTATTTCATCTTCATTCTGTATTATATAGAAGTAAATTCATTTGTACTTGCATTCACCGATTTATTGTACTGTATCTATTATATATTAGGTGTTGGAATTAATTCGTAGCGTTTTTTAATGAAAGAATGTTATTTATTTCACATGAGCATTAAAAAATATATTAATGAAAGTACTTTTAAAACTTATAAATACTTTGTAAAACGCTACTAATTAATTCCAACACCTAATATATATATATACATATAATCGGATCACAATAAATCTAAATGAAATATGAAATAGACATAATATAATATAGCTATTTTTAATTTAAACGCATTTCGAAAAAGCAAAATTTCACTGAATAAAAACAAAATGCAATTTAAAGCCAAAAATAGCCGTTTGATTGTTTAACGTAAATGTAAGTATACTGTAAAAAAAGATGGAAATAACAAAAAGAAATAAATACATTAAATAACTACGTTTATATTGATTAGTATAAAACACTATATGAAGTACTTATTAACTTAGTTATTACAAATAAATGTATCTTAAGTAAGTTACAGAGATATAAATGGAAAAAAAGAAGTAAGATACGCTTACTGAAAAATGACTCTAACTGTATTTCATTACAGATAATAAATTACCTCTCAACCTTGATAGAAATATAATTTGTGTTTCTTAGACCCAGTTGCATCAATGTTACTTTAACTTTAAACAAGGCTTAAAATTTTCTGTGTCTCTGTCTCTCTTTTGCTTTAAAGCGAGAAAGGAAGCGTTTTAAGTCTCGCTAAAAGTTAAAGGAACATTGGTGCAATCGGGTCTTATACAAAATTCTATAATTAAACTGTTGACTCAGTGTAATAGAGAGAAATGAACCTGATTCTGAGCTGTCTTCGTCATAGTTCACATATGCGTATGTATGCGTCCTGTCTGTGAATATCGTATAAATTTATATGTGAAAACACTATGTTAATCATAATAGAAATTATCATAAATGCGAAATTTCATTGCAAACTTTTCATTCATTTCAGCTTTTTAATATAATTATATTATAGAAAATAATATAAATAACATTAATTTGCAGTGTAATAAATATCTTTTTAAAAAAAAGATGAAAAAAAGGCGGCAAATTTACGTGTATCTCCTGTAAACCCATAAAAAAGTGTTATATAAACTATAAAAAAACGTTACATAAATCATATAATTCAAGTAATAATATTGTTAATATTTTATTATGAATTATCCCTCAGTAGCTTAAAAAAAATGCAATTTGCAATGAAATACAACATTTAATCTATTGTAAAAAAATTCAAGATATTAAGCATCACAAAATGAGAAAATTTTATTGAAATAACAAAATTTTTTATGTAAAAAAATTTGCCGCGCGCGCTGTTTTACTTCGAAATATAACAAGTAAATGTTACATAAAAGAATGGAACGATGTTTATTGCTTAAATGACATTAATCAACATTAAAATTACTATCACAATTACAATTAAGATTATAATTAATTTTAAATCTACTTTTAAATCTAATTTAAATCGCATGTCTTATCGGCATCGCCCGGCGTCGTCGTCGTCGTCCTATATCGTCGTCGTCCAGTACCATCGTCGTCGTTGCCACCGTTGACGTCTAACGACAACAACGTAGTTGTATTGTCATCCTTATTTATCGTCTTTCTCACTCACTCTCTCTCTCTCTCTCTCTCTCTCTCTCTCTCTCTCTCTCTCTCTCTCTCTATCTTTCTCTCTCTCTCGCTCGTTCCCTCTCGTCCTCTTCCTGTTTGCCAAGTATACATAAATTACACCCGTTTTCGCATTAAGAATCACTTTCATTGCTAATTTTACTTTAATTTTATATTAAAATTAAAATTCTATGAAAACATTGTAAACAGCAGTTTAATGGATAAAACGCTTTATAGTGTATATGCACTCGTGTCACACGTACGTCTAAAAAAATTTGAAAAGCTGTATGGCGTTTCCCTTTTGGGAAACGATCTCTAGATCTCGGTATCGGCTTCAATTTTATTATTTGGAGTGGTCGCAATCGAAAGATACCGATATATAACATTATATAATAAAAGTGTTTTCAGATTTTTGATTGCGATTTTAGTTTCTGAGTAATTTTAATTTAAAGTTGTTGATATCAAAACTATCAGATAAAGCTAGTGATAGCCTCGCAAATTTGATAACGATATGAATATCTACGCAACAACGTTTATACATCCAACCGTCAAGCGATCCGTTTTATATTTTAATTTAAAAATAACTTATATTGTATTAAAAACATATTGTTATTATCCATAAATAAAGTAAAAAAATAATTAATAATTGCTATTTTTTATTTTTCTAATTTCTACTAAATAAAATATCTTTTTGCAAAAAGCAATCGTTATCTTAATTCATTTATGGAACTTTAATCACCCGAGTTAGCAATCACTTACTCTAATAAGCGTGAAGTATTATTACGATGTATATCTTCTAGCACTTGTGACCACGTTTCAAGAGATAATGCACGACGATACACGGAACAGTTAGCGCTACGCCTGTCAACTCAAGTTTCATTGAACGAATGAAAGCAGTAGTAACGCGAACTTGCTTATGCACAGCGCTAAGCACAACGAAGACACCGTAATAATAAACGCTAAAGCGTCTATAAAATGTCGGTAAATTATCTCAAAATAAGTATTCAATATTTAACAAAAATTAAATTGCTCTTTAAATTAAATATACTCTTTAAATTTTTTGGAGTAAAATTTTACAAAAAGATTAAAAAGTGAGCCAGTCTTGAAAAAAAATGGGAACGTTTTCAATCTTTAAGAGGAGTGAGATTTCATTCTTTTTAAGCAAGATTTTATTCTTTTGGAATAAAATCTAAAGAACAAAGTCTACAATTTCAAAAAAAAGAAGTAAGAATTTGTTCCTTTGGAATAAATCTCACTCCAAAAGAAATCTTATTTCAGAAGAATGTAAATCTGCTACTTTTTATTTAATCAAGATTGAAAAATTTTAATTCATATTTTTTCAAGATTGAATTTCCACCTCAAAAGATTTAGAGAGTATATTATGCCTTATGTGCTTCAATAAATGAATTATTAAGTTATATTTTACGTTTCGTTGTGTTTTGCGGATTAATTAGCGTTGTCTAGAATAAGGAAATATAAAAAATCGATTGATAGAGCATTTCAGAATGGAAATGTTGTTACTTAATATAATATTTAAAATGTAATATAAGAGCTAGATATTGTAATATATAATATAAGAGCTATATAAATATATCTATTAAATGTCGTTATCAAACAAATTCAAAAATACAAACATCAATATTTATATGTATTCCATCATATCTCTGTCTCTAAACAGTTTAGCAATAGTTTTTGAAAACGATTCTTTACATCGTTGCTGTATCTTTTGTGATTAGTTACCAATAATCCTTACAAAACGTTATAATGGCAGAACAAGAAGTAGACGATATTATAATCCCAGTTCGTCGTTGGATACGTGGCCATTATACAAAATTAACAAGTAGTAAAGAGGCAAAATGTAATCATTGTAATGTAAAAAACATTATATATAAGCATAGATTAGCTATTAGGTGCGCAACTAAGTTCTCGCTGTTATTTTCATGGTATTTGCATCACAATAAGCGAGAACTTAGTTGCGCACCTAATATTTTACATAAACATTTGGTGGAGAGACATCCAGACAAATTATCAGAAGAAGAGAAGAAAGAAGATAAATTCCATTGGACTTGGGATTATTTTATCGCAAAAAGCGATACAGAGGCAACATGCAAAATATGTGACTCATCAATTAAGTACCAAACAGTAACTCAACTCAAGAGGCATTTAAAACGTATTCACAAGTAGGTGTACTCGAAGTATTATAAATTAAAAAATTTATTTACATACTGAAGAATGTAAAATTAATAATAGTAAAATGATCAATGTCAGCTAAAGAAAATGTAACGCAAACAAATATACTCAAATAAAGCTAGAAAAATTTATTAAACAGATTTTTGATATATGTCAAATATGATTTGCACTTTTAAGCATTATAAACATACAATAAAAAAAAGTTCAAAATTTATTGAAGTAACTTACACACAAATTAGAAATTTTAATCAAATATTTAATATATGTGTAGTGATATAGCGCGCAGTCAAAAGAATATGGAACACAGAAGAATTTTAATCTATTAGGAACTGTGTATTTCACAACACATGATTTCTGAAGGTTGAAATTTTTATTTTTTTAAATCCTATTTCTTTGATAGCGCAATTCCTTATAAAACTAATCAGTATTCATTTATTTTACACAGCCTTATTAAATAACAAACTGAATTCCATGTTTCTAATTTACTATTAATGTGTTTAGTATAAAAAATTAATGAAAAATAATTTGAAAAATTCCAATTTTTGCCGGATAATTATCAGATTTACAGAATATTTAAATCTGCTTGATCGCTACATTTTTTATCGCTATTAAATGTTCAAATAGTACATTTAAGAAAAATTATAATTTAGTCCGTATAACGGAGGATAAATATAATTGAAAATAATAGCTTTAACGTACTTTTTATTGCTTTTTTAATAACTTCTTATGTAAATATAGGATATTCAATCCAAATTCAGATTGTGTAGAGGACAATAACGAGAGCAATACAGACAATGATATCATTGCAAATGAGGATATAACTAAAAAGACAGATTTTATTCCAGCTCGTCTTTACATACGTAAACATTACACAAAATTACAAAAGAGTAATGCTGCAAGATGCAACTTTTGTAATGTAAAATTCACTATACATAACAATAGATTAGCTATTTTACATGAACATTTGGTGAAGAGACATCCAGACATATTATCAGAAGAAGAGAAGAGAGAAGATAAATTCGATTGGTGTTGGGACTATTTTATCGCAAAAAGCGATAGAGACGCAACATGCAAAACATGTGACTCATCAATTAAGTACCAAACAGTAACTGATCTCAAAAGGCATTTAAAACGAATTCACAAGTAGGTGTACTCCAAGTAAATTAAAAAATTTATTTACATACAGAAGAATGTAAAATTAATAATAGTAAAATGATCAAACTCAACTAAAGAAAATGTAACGCAAACAAATATAATCAAATAAAGCTAGAAAAATTTATTAAAAAGATTTTTGATACATGTCAATAGTGATTTGCACTTTTAAGCATTATAAACGTACAATAAAAAAAAATTCAAAATTTATTGAAGTAACATACACACAAATTAGAAATTTTAATCAAATATTCAATATATGTGTAGTGATACTGCGCGCAATCTAAAGAATAGTGAATAAGAATTTTAATCTATCAGACACTATGTAATCCAACAAGACATGATTTCCGAAAGGTTAAAATTTCTATTTAATGTTTCTTAGTTCCATGATATAACTTTATAATTCCAAATCGGAATTCATTTATGTTACACGACTTCATTGAATGCAAACCGAATTCCATGTTTGAAATTTATGCATATATATATTATTTCTGTTTAGTATAAAAAAGAAGTAATATTATATAAAATATTTTTATTTTTATCAGACAATTATCAAATTTACAATATATTTGAGTCTGCTTCGTCGCTAAATTTTTGATCCCTCCTAAATGTTCAAATAATATGTTCTAAAAAATTTATAATTCATTCCGTACAGCGAAAAATGTACATAATTGAATATAATATATCTACTGTACTTTTAATTGCTTTTTTAATAACTTGTTATGCAAATGTAGGATATTAGGTCCAAATTCAAATCACGAGATAACGAGAGCAATCCAGATAATGATATGAGTACAAATGAGGATGTATAACTCCAAAGACAGACAATTTTAGACAGACGTAGACGTTACACAAAATTGATAAGTAGAAATGAGGCAAGATGCAAGATTATTATAATGCAAAATTTAATATATTAGGTGTACAAAAAAGTTCTGAGCTTTTTTTTGTAAAATTCAATCAAAACATCGTATATAATCGTACGGAAATGGCTTGCTGCGTAACGCCAAGCTGTTCTGCAAGCTCCTTTTCAGTTTGCGCAGAGTTTATATCCAGCAGTGCTTGCAATTCGTCCGTTTCAATCTTTTCAGGGCGTCCAGCACGCGATTCATCTTTAAGACTGAAATCTCCTTGGCGAAACTTTTGATACCGTCTTTTACATGTAGCATGACTTACAGCGTTCTCTCCATATGCAGCACAAATCATTGCAGTGGCTTCAGCAGCATTTTTCTTCAGATGAAACGCGAAGTGGATGGAAAATCAAATATGCTCTTTTGTTATTGCCATCGTGAACACTACTGATTTTTGAGATTATGTGCATCAAACGCCAAACCGTATGGCATTTTAGAAGGCCAAATGTTAACGCTTTAAAACCGCAAAAGAGCGGGAAGATATATAAAATTTAAATTGTTATTTCGGTTGTATCAAATCTAAAGCTCAGAACTTTTTTGTACACCTAATACATAATAAATCCTTAGCTATTTTACATAAACACTTCGTGAAGGCACATCCAGACATATTATCAGAAGGAGAGAAAAAAGAAGATAAATTTTATTGGACTTGGGATTATTTTATCGCAAAAAGCGATACAGAGACGACATGTATACTATGTAATGCAACAATTGGGTCTAAACTTACAAGTCGTTTAATTCTACACTTAAAACAATGTCTTATGTAAGTATATTCCAAGTAAATAAAAGACATTAATTAACGTTCTGAAAGAATGATAATAGTTAAATAAACAGTATCAGATAAAAAATGTGTTACGCAAATACCCATGGTATTTACTCAACAAAAAAATTGTTAGCTAAATTTGTGTAATACGTGTCGATAAATATGATTTATAAATGCATGTATTCATATACATATTTATATGCACATATTTATATTATATACAAGGTTTAACTGAAATAACTCTCACTAAGCGTACAGTACTATTCCTTTTATATATATAAAAAGCTGAATCAATGTGTCCTCTAATATTTTGCAATTTTTCGCAATAGTTGACGTGATATTAATTTCTAAAGATTACTAAAACAGATAAAATCGATGAATAAAACAATATTAAGATACCTTTTAGTATTCTTTGTGAAATATTTTGGAGACGTTTCTTGAAGAATTCTTCAAAAAATATTTTAAAGTTATCTTCTTAATACGTTAATTTTAAACATTTTGCTCATTAGGTAACTAAAAAAAATATTACAAAAATTGTAAAATGGTAGAAGTCTTTTCCATTCAGTTTTGTATTAGTAATAATACTATATGATTAATGGGGGGTTTTTTTTTTCAATAACACTCTGTATGTATATCTTTATTAAAATTTTAGTTTTATTATATTATGCACATATTTGTGTATTCTTGAATGTGTGCGTATGGACGTTCGTTCGTACGTGCATACGTGGGTGCATGCATGCGCATGTACACATGTAGACATAAATTATACAATTACATACATAATTTATACAACTTCCTCTATAAACATCATTTTCCTTTCAACGTTAAACGTTTTAAACATCAATATTTTTCTATAGACAATTACTAAAAGGAATATAATTGAATAGCATATAAATAGATGGGTTTAAATTTGTTTTCTTATTTAAAAGTCGTAAATAATATTTTCATGTGCGTCGTATAATATTGTCGAATATTTAATATATAATTATAATAATAAATGCCAAGTATTTTATCACTTTATCAAATTTTTGTCACATTTTATCTCAACACAGATTCGCACAGAGCTTCAAATTCTATCGATTATGAAGAGTTTCCGATTCAGACTTGGCAGAATGTGTAAAATTATCTAATTTGGATGGGACGATTTATTATTTGATGAAATCTTTGATCTCCTTAAATAAGAATAATTTATTATTATGTATAAAATAATTAGCGATTATATATAAAACATATACATTTATTGACAACTGAATTGACAGTTTCGAAACTAAATTAACCTTACGCAAATTTAAACTTTTAGGAAAACGATAGATTAGTAGTTCTGCATATCTCAAATTTTGTATGACGCATATAACATAATATAAGGTATAATTTTAAGCGTTTTCCTAATATTGTAACGGCTAATATTTGGCGATTTTTTAATCAAAATTTTGTTAATGTGACACTAGTGCATCAACTGTAATTTTTTAAATTTGTCTTTTGTTTTAGTATGATTTTGTATTTCTGAGGTATAATACTTTAAATATAGATCTTTTCCCTAGTAATATGAAGAAGGTATTTTATTCCATCTTCATTCTGTATTATATGGAAGTAAATTCATTTGTACTTTCATTCACTGATTTATTGTACTGTACCGATTATATATATATATATATATATATATACATATAATCAAATCACAATAAATCAAAATGAAATATGAAATACACAAAATATAATATTGCTATTTTTAAATTAAACGCATTTCGAAAAAGCAAAATTTTACTGAATAAAAACAAAATGCAATTTAAAGCTGAAAATAGCCGTTTGACTCTTTAACATAAATGTAAGTATACTGTAAATAAAGATGGAAATTACAAAAAGAAATAAATACATTATATAATTACGTTTATATTGATTAGTATAAAACACTATATGAAGTATTTATTAACTTAGTTATTACAAATAATTGTAACTTAAGTAAGTTACAGAGATATAAGTGGAAAAAAAGAAGTTAGATACCCTTACTGAAAAATGAATCTAACTGTATTTCATTACAGATAACGAATTACCTCTCAACCTTGATAGAAATATAATTTTTTTTCTTAGGCCCAGTTTCATCAATGTTATTAGGTGTTGAAATTAATTCGTAGCGTTTTTTAAATGAAAGAATGTTATTTATTTCACATGAGCATTAAAAAATACATTAATGAAAGTACTTCCCATCACTTTCTACTACTTTTGACCATCTTTCGGGCAGTGAATGAATACCGCGTCGGAAGAACTGTTCATCTTTAGATGAAATCCAGGAATCGAACCATTTTGTACAATCTTCGTAAGATGTGAACTTCTGCTCGCACAAGCTATGAGCTAATGATCGAAACAAGTGGTAGTCGCTAGGTGCAATATCAGGAGAATACGGCGGGTGCGGTAGCACTTCCCATTTAAGTGTTTCCAGGTATGTTTTTACCGGTTTTGCAACGTGTGGGCGAGCATTGTCGTGCAGCAAGATGACTTTATCGTGTCTTTCGAAGTATTCCGACCGTTTTTGCTTCAATGCACGGCTCAAGCGCATCAGTTGCCGTCGGTAGAGATCTCCAGTAATGGTTTCATGCGGTTTTAGCAGTTCGTAGTATATGACACCCTTCTGATCCCACCAAATACAGAGCAGGAGCTTTGAGCCATGGATATTGGGCTTTGCCACTGATGTTGATGGTTCGCCGGGCTTAACCCATGACTTTCTGCGCTTTGGATTGTCATAATGGATCCACTTTTCGTCACCGGTAACAATCCGATGCAAAAAACCTTTTCTTTTCTGCCGTTGAAGCAGCAGTTCGCACGTGAGAAAACGTCTCTCAATATCCCTTGGTTTCAATTCATATGGGACCCAATGTCCTTCCTTCTGGATCATGCCCAAACTTTTAAGACGTTTTCCTATTGTTGAGAAGTCAACTTCCAATGACGTAGATAATTCTTTAAGTGTTTGACATGAGTTTTCATTGAGCAGTGCCTGCAAATCGTTATCTTCAAATTTTTTCGGCTGACCAGGTCGCTCCTTGTCATCCAAGTCGAAATCACCAGCTTTAAAACGTGCAAACCACTTCCTACACGTTTGCTCAGCCAGAGCATGTTCACTATACACATCCACTAAAATACGATGAGCTTCAGCTGCACTTTTGTTCATATTAAAGTAATGAAGCAAAACTCCCCGCAAAAACACTTTATCTGGCACAAATTTTGACATATTCAATGAATTATACAGTATTGTTATTTATGATTTCAAGAAAGGTTATGTACGGCAAATGACGTCCTATGATAGATGTTTACAATGTATACAGAACTATAGGTAACAACGAAATAGTGTACAGCTTGTGCCATCTCTTGTAAAACGCTACGAATTAATTCCAACACCTAATACTTTAACTTTAAACAAGGCTTAAAATTTTCTGTGTCTCTGTCTCTCTTTTGCTTTAAAGCGAGACAGGAAGCGTTTTAAGCCTCGCTTAAAGTTAAAGGAACATTGGTGCAATCGGGCCTTATACAAACTTCTATAATTAAACTGTTGACTCAGTGTAATAGAGACAAATGAACCTGATTCTGAGCTGTCCTCGTTATAGTTCACATATGCGTATTCTTGCGTCCTGTCTGTGAGTATCGTATAAATTTATATGTAAAATCACTATGTTAATCATAGCAGAAATTATCACAAATGCGAAATTTCATTGCAAACTTTTCATTCATCAGCTTTTTAATATAATTATATTCTAGAAAATAATATAAATAACACTAATTTGCAGTGTAATAAAAAAAGATAAAAAAAAAGGCGTCAATTTTACGTATATCTCCTATAAACCCATAAAAAAGTATTATATAAACAAAAAAAAATAAAAAAAAAACAATCGTTACCTAAATCATATAATTTAAGTGATAATATTGTTAATATTTTATAAATTATCCCTGATTAAGCTGAGGTAGTAACTAAAAGAAAAAAATGCTATTTGCAATGAAATACAACATATAATCTAAACAAATTAAAGACATTAAGCATCACAAAATGGGAAAATTTTATTAAAATAACAAAATTTTTTATGTAAAAAAATTTGCCGCGCGCGCTACTAAACTTCAAAATATAATAAGTAAATGTTACATAAAAGAATTGAACGATATTTATTGCTTAACTGACATTAATCGACATTAAAATTGCAATCACTATTACAATTAAGATTATATTATAATTTTAAATCTAATTTAAATCGCATGTCTTACCGGCATCTCCTGGCGTCGTCGTCGTCGTCCTATATCGTCGTCGTTGTCGCCGTCGTCCAATATCATCATCATTGCCTACGTACTAACGACAACGATGTAGTTGTATCGTCATCCTCATTCATCATCTCTCTCTCTCTTTCTCTCTCTCTCTCTCTCTCTCTCTCACTTTCTCTCTCGCTCGCTCGCTCTCGTCCTCTCCCTGCCTAATATACATAAATATACATTAATTATACCCGTATTCGCATTAAGAATCACTTTCATTGCTAATTTTACTTTAATTTTATATTAGGTGTAGTAAAAAGAAATCCATTATTTTTCTAATAGATGGCTTTAGTAATTTGTATCTTGTCTACGCGTGATACAGATTACTAAAGCCATCTATAGGAAAAATAATGGATTTCTTTTTACTACACCTAATATTAAAATTAAAATTTTATGAAAGCATTGTAAACAGTTTAATGGACAAAACGCTTTATAGTGTATATGTACTCGTGTTACACGTACGTCTAAAAAAATTTGAAAAGCTGTATGGTCTCTTTTTTTTGGGAAACGATCTCTAGATCTCGGTATCGGCTTCACCAATTTTATTATTCGGATTGGTCGCAATCGAAAGATACCGATATATAACATTATATATAATAATAAAAGTGTTTTCAGATTTTTGATTGCGGTTTTAATTTCTGAATAATTTTAATTTAAAGTTATTGATATCAAAACTCTATCAGATAAAGCTAGTGATAGCGTTGTGAATTTGATAACGGTATGAATATATACGCAATGACGTTTACACATCAAATCGTCAAGCGATCCATTTTATATTTTAATTTAAAAATAACTTATTATATAAAGTAACTATACAGTGAAATGTCGATATATAATATAGTGCTAATGAAACTATGGATAAATAAATCGATAAATAAATGAGTAACAAACAAGTGCCATCTATCGTCGGAAATATGAAAAGGAGACTTTTTGAAAAGATGACTTTTTGAGGTGATAATTTCGGATACTCTTAACTCGCTGACTCGCTTAAAAACACGGGGTGCCTCTTGATAATATTTATAATGACATGAAAAAAAAAATACATTTTTTTTTATTAAACACATTCCTTTTATTAAATATGATTAGAATTTGAATGAAATATTTTGCAAGGTATATCAAAATTTTCCTTCGTATATCTTCGTTTCCGCAACCAATCGCGCTTTTCTCCAGAGAAAAGATATCTCTCAGATATCTTTGCTCGAAACATCTCTAGATTCGCCAAAATCGCGGAAGAGGCCCACGCGGATTTGAAAATGAGGTGACGCGCAATCTAAAAGTTTTCTCAGGATGTCGGCAGCCGTGCCAGCTAGTCCAGGCACGTAGGAGTGGTTTTTATGTTGCTTCTTTGAGATTCAAGATACCGTTGTTTTCCACGTAGCATGGAATTCAGTTATGTTTGAAAAAGCAGGATACTTTTTCAAAATTGCTCCAACGGCAACAAGTGCAGTGTACGGGGAGGCTCAAATTCCTCTCATATCCTTTTTTGCTCGCGTTTGGCCACTTTCTTCTCGCAAAATTCAATTCTGCAGAACTGTCGAAAGTGGGGTAGATCCTGAGAAGCAAGCGACTGAAAATCCGACTGTGGCGCATTATATTCAATTCGTTCATGGATTCGAGACGAGGATTCGCCGTAATAACTGGCGAAGTGAAAAATTCCAGAATGCTATCTCGTCGTAGAAAATCCGTATGCACGGCACGGAAGAGACAAGTTCCTGGAACTTTTAATTGACTCCTTTTCAAAACTTAACAGACGTGACTTTGATCGTCCTCTCATTTCTGCTGTCCCGCGATCTGCTTGAAAACTTTCAGTTTCGACAGTTACGAAGAACACTTCCTGGCCTGACGTCAGATGATTCTTATTCGAGAGATCAGTAGACAGGAGTAGCCAAGAAAATCGCCGGCAGATCCTCGATTATGACAATATTCGTATACAATATGCTGTTGATGCAACTTGCAACTTATCTTTCCTAGCTGTACGAGCTTGCGTTTAGCAATCGTACAATCGACTTTGCATATTATTCCTGATGCAATCTCTGATCAAAATACCTCGAACAAAATTGCTCAGTCTATTTTCCATCGTGTTATATCTGGAATTTCATCGATTGCTCGATATCGAATAAAAGCTCTGGCTATTGTACCGGTTTATTCGATGGCTTAACGTTTAAAAATAATTTCGCGGGAAAATAAAATATACTATTTGTCATAACATTTTAGAGAAACTTAATCTATCGTGTAAATAGATTTCATTTAATTTCTTTGTCTCATTACTATAGCTTAAATACATACATAAATTCCGTAAACACATTATACATTATACGAATTGTTTATTATCCAATGTTCTATTTTATACCACTTGCAATCCTATAAAATTAAATTCTTCTCTGAGTAGCGCGGAAATACAATGATATATTGTATTTTCTATTTCTTGCTATGTATGTGTGCGCGCCTTTTAAATACTTGAGGATCAATGTATAGATGATTGTGAGAGATTCTTTCATTTACTCGTCCTATAAAAAGATTCTCGTTGTAGCTTCTCGTAGTATACTTCGTTAAAATTCCGATATTGTCGGACGTTTAAAAATAATGAAGAAAAGGTTGGCGTGACATGAATAAAACTGCCAAAAAAATTCTATGAAAAAACACATTGAATGAGAAAAATAGAAAATATTCAAAAGAGATAATGGAAAGCATATGAATTTAATATGAAAGAGCTTTGTCTGTCTATCCTTTTTTTTTATAATTGTCTGGCTGCATTTGTGTTACACGATGTAAATTTTATACAAAATTTTTTGAATATTATTAGAGTTTTTACACTCATAATTTATAATTCTTAAATAATATTCATCTTTGATTCCGAAACTGACGTAATCACTTATGAATAATTTTACGAGTATAATTTTACTAATTGTAGTAGAAATCGAAGAAATGTGAAACGAAATCGGAGATACCCTTCAGGTCGCTAGAAGAGAGATGCAGAATAAATAAAGGAAATATTAAGGGATAGAGATACCCAAAAGTGATTAAGATATCTTCTTTGGGTACATTATTACAGTATGATTCGACGTACAAGTTTAGTAGCCACGAACGCACACAAATAACGACCAACATAACGGCACGAAAGTTAGCGTTGGTGAAATATACGAGCGAGTCGTGTGCATGATCTCCCCGTACTTGCGCTTGCATGCTAAGAGCATACTACGCGAATTCGGGCTCGTGCCACGAGCCCGTAAGGGCGTTTCGCTTTTACGCGAAAGTCGGTACCGTACTCACGTGCCTTAACCTATATACGAACGAGAATCGCGTTAGCAAGCCGCTTACCGGCAACTCGTGCTGCATTTGCGAAGCAGGGCGAGGTAAGGCAAGGCAAGGCAAGGCAAGGCAAGGCAAGGCAAGGCAAGGCAAGGCAAGGCAAGGCAAGGCAAGGCAAGGCAAGGCAAGGCAAGGCAAGGCAAGGCAAGGCAAGGCAAGGCAAGGCAAGGCAAGGCAAGGCAAGGCAAGGCAAGGCAAGGCAAGGCAAGGCAAGGCAAGGCAAGGCAAGGCAAGGCAAGGCAAGGCAAGGCAAGGCAAGGCAAGGCAAGGCAAGGCAAGGCAAGGCAAGGCAAGGCAAGGCAAGGCAAGGCAAGGCAAGGCAAGGCAAGGCAAGGCAAGGCAAGGCAAGGCAAGGCAAGGCAAGGCAAGGCAAGGCAAGGCAAGGCAAGGCAAGGCAAGGCAAGGCAAGGCAAGGCAAGGCAAGGCAAGGCAAGGCAAGGCAAGGCAAGGCAAGGCAAGGCAAGGCAAGGCAAGGCAAGGCAAGGCAAGGCAAGGCAAGGCAAGGCAAGGCAAGGCAAGGCAAGGCAAGGCAAGGCAAGGCAAGGCAAGGCAAGGCAAGGCAAGGCAAGGCAAGGCAAGGCAAGGCAAGGCAAGGCAAGGCAAGGCAAGGCAAGGCAAGGCAAGGCAAGGCAAGGCAAGGCAAGGCAAGGCAAGGCAAGGCAAGGCAAGGCAAGGCAAGGCAAGGCAAGGCAAGGCAAGGCAAGGCAAGGCAAGGCAAGGCAAGGCAAGGCAAGGCAAGGCAAGGCAAGGCAAGGCTCAGCGTCGACGATAAATATGGGTTCACCAAACGGCTCTCCCCGTGGTTGGGCGGTATTGAATTTTGCTCAACATACTTTAGCAACATACGTTCGCGGTTTCGCGGCGGCATCGATACACACGCGCGGCAGTAAATTTGATCGGGCCAATGACGAGTTATTGGAATACGAGGGATATCGCATTCTCTCTCGTCCCTTCCCTATTTGCGTAATTAAATCGGCGCGTTGTGCGCCGGAAATATTGTAAGTTGTTCTTTCGCCGTTAGAATATTAATTTAACTCCCCTGCGCTCTCAAAATTATTTCCATTTCGCAACAGACGACAATGAATGATCTCGTAAAAACTAATTTCATCGACATCACTGATTAGAGTTTTGTTTTTTGTGACGACGGGACGCGTTTAAGTTCTATTGCGAAACGATGTAATGAAACTGGAAGATCCATGGAAGTGATAAAAGGGGGCTCCGCGTGTGAAGATTGTAAGGACGTTAAGACGCTGAGAAAGAAAAAAGTTTTCATTAGGAACCAAGTATTAATCTCGCTGATAGTGCAGCCATTGGATCGAGTTATTCTGCGCTCAGTTATAGCACGATCCGGCGAAACAATTCGCTTATCAGGAGACGGCAACTAGAGGGGATCGGTAGACCATCGTCGTCGGTGCCTGTCCGCGTCGCGTCGCGTCACGACGAATCTATTCGGTTGTTACAGCTGTCGAAACTATGAAATTCAATGCGGCGAATTTGCATGCTAATCCGCGCGGCATAAACCCGGCATCCATGTACCTTGCATCCGGATGTGTCTAAGTTGTAATTCAATAAAGACGGCAGTGCCGCCGTAACGCTGTGACTCGGTTAACTCGCGTTGCTAACGACTTTAACAACGCACACACGATCAATCTCCGGGCATGTGGGCGTGTGCGTATTTGTGTTCGTGTGCGTGTGCGTGCATCCCATCCCCTTGTGAGCGTGACAAAAATTTTCAGCTAGTAATGTTAGGCACTTGGAAACTATACTGGAAATTGTTTCACTGCTGCAACACCCGCCGCTCGGATGAAATCTTCTTGTCTAATGGCCTCGAAGAACAACGAGTGTTTTCAGCGCTATAACTGTGAACGTAACGATCCGTGATGTTAGAGCGATGATTTACGCACGGACACTGTTGTCACAACTTGTACCATCGCAAAATCCATATCATCGCGATGAATAGTTTTCGATAATGTCGACTAATAATTGAGTTATTTAAAAACACCGTACAATATCTTAACAGCGAAACTCGAAGTGCACTTTACTCGCAGAGTGTATATTAAATAATTTATATAATTTTGATTATATCGTGCAGTTATATTTTTATGTATCCAAATGAAACATATATTTATTCATTTTTTTACTTGTATAGCAAGCATTCCACAAACATCCATAATGCCATTAAAAAAAAGACTCAAGAATTTGCAATTAAAATTTATTATATATATATCAGCAATTTAAATTTATCTATATTAATTTGCGGAAGATTGCTAGAGTGTACTGCACGCAAAAAATCAAAATCTTTAATTAGAAGCTTTGAAATCTTAATACAAATTTCGGAATTGCAGTTATAATTATTAAATTATATAATTCACGAAATCGTATAAAAAAACTACGCTTAAATATATGTATCTATCGATCTGTCAATTAAAAAATTTCCATATCGATATTAATTTTTAATATTTGCTTCATTTTTTTTATTGTTTGCTTGTAGTACATTCTAGCAATCTAATTGGATAAATTAATTAATAACAAATTTTAATTGCAAATTCGTGAATCTTTCCTTCAATGTCAAACATTGACATTTGCGAAATATTCGTATATATAGGTAATATAGAAGCAAATAAATGGATAAATATATTTCATTCGCACACGTAAATTCATATATAATTGCATGATATTATTAAAGTCATATGCTACAAGTGAAGTTTGCACTCCCGTGTAGTTTTGGAATGCTTGATCGATAGCCGCGTCGACGTCCAAGTCGAATTTCTCACGCCGCGAATCGCGCGCTCGTCGGCGTTCGTAGGTATATATATTCTGGAAACGAGGCAACGATTGCGGTGATTCATCTATCACGCCAAGCTCGTATTATAACTCGTACGATACGATAAAGCTCATCCCGATAGTCCGCCTTATGGCATACCGACAGAATTCCATTTAACGTTAAAGGTCTGGCGGAGGGAAAACATTGCCGTGGCGCGCGCGGAGAAGCGAGATAGTCTGAGTTATGCTTTCCACCACGGCAACGGGAGGTCGAGCGATAAGCAATTGTAAGAATTATAATAGCGCTTAATAAATAAATTTAGATAACGCGCAATACTTCGACTCATGTACTCGCGATGTATTCGAGAAGGGTCCATCGACTATCTCCGAGAATGTCTCGCGTATTTTTCCTTTCGCGAAGCTGTATTCAGAATCTAATAAATGAATTTGCGCACTGCTATATTTTACCACCGCGTGGTTGACGTATCACGAAAAATAAGTTTTCTGCAAATTAATTCTGCATGCGAGATATTTTTTTTAAATATATATACGCCGTACTAATTATTTTTAATTTAAGAGCACGCTCCTTGCATTACACAACCCGATAAGAGGCTATAAATTATATAAATATCTTATTGTTATCTAAACTTGGATCGTATAATAAAATTATATTTTTAACTATTACAAACTTAAATATCGATAAAAGCAGAAAAAGACGTTGGACCTGTTTTCGTATGCTCTGCGCAAAGTTAGGAAACCTGATTTAAATGCAAACGTTTAATTCTTATCTTCTAGATAATTGCAGGAAACGTTTAAGAAAGATTTAATAGTTACTCTAATATATAACTTCGTTAAGATTCTCGTTGTTTTTGCGTCATCAGCGTTTCGGAATGATTTACCAAGCTAAATTATTTCGGCTTTTTATCACGGGATATAAAGCTCTCCGCGAGGACAGACGTCGCTCATGCGTGAGGATCAGCTTGGTATCAACCTCACGCAACTTGCTCCAGGAAATTTGAGATAGGATGACAGTAAAACGGCAATGAAATGTCTTTGAAATAAAAGCCAGGGAATACGCGTTCGGCGCTTTACGAGTGAACGCGAGCGTATCGGAGACGCGTTCCCGTCACTGGCGACTTCGTCGTCCAGCCAATATAATTTCCGAAGGCTTTGATCTTCGATTTTTCCAGCGAGAGTAACCGCGTGAGAGTTAACTCTGCGCTGTTCGCCTTTTGTACACACATACCGACTAGCACCAGCGAGTAATTTCAATCGCGTGTCTATTAAGGATAGTGTTAGTCAAGCGAAAGAGAGAATGTTTCGCGAGATGGAAAAGTTCTATTGAAGCCAGCTCTTGTGATACCAAAAAGTGATTTTCTTCTGTGGTCTTATATTATTTGCGACGAGGAAACTTTCGAATGATTGATTTGTTTATATTTTAAGCGACATTTAGTTTTATAATCGATCTCGATTACGACTACACATATAAATATTATAGAATATACGAATTTAACCTAGGCTAAGAAAGTCGAACAGTAGTGATACACAATATAAGAAATGTATACAAAGGTTTTTAGGTACGACGGTCTGCCTGTCGGCGAAGTTGCTGATTTGAAGTAATCCGTATTTGCCGTTTTGAAAAGACGAATCATTCAGGTATTGCACATAATCATGAACTAATCTGATTCAAATTTTGTATATATATATATATATATATATATATCTTCTTCAGAATTATTAAATATTGGTTACATATCCAGTAAACGAAATGCCTTATAAAACTGCTTTCTAAAAAGAATTCAAATACAATCATATTTTGTATGCAGAAACCTTCATTTAATGATATAAACATTTGAGGATATAAACTTTTAATGATGGAAAAAAAAATAAAAAATTGGGCACAAAAATACAAGACAGGTAAATATAATAAAATTTACATATTTATTCCAAATATATATACATATAAATGCTTAAGCATGCGCGAAAATTCGGAAATCTTGTTATAAAATATTTTTTCGTTTCTTTTTCAATTTTTTTCTTCTACTGAATTAAAAAAATAAGACTAAATGTATTTACTTGGCATTGCATAATATGTAATTATGTTCTAAATATTATCGTATCAAATCACACACACATTTTTTGTAAAAATAAATACTAACTTATCTGCAATATATACTTTAATTAATTAAGTTTATTTGATATATATTAAGTCATATTATTATTTTTCTTAAAGCGATTGTTATTGTAAATGTAAATATGATATTTCATTATAAAAAATAAATTATGTTATATATCGTTATAAATATATCTGTATTTTATCAGTTTTAACATATAATATAGATCTTAAAAATATGTATTGCATATTTTTTGTATATATAAATTACTGAGTTTTTTAAAAACAATATCTTTCTATACATAACAGCAAAGACAATTTTAATCGTCCAAGTATATGTATATGCTCTATCTCCCCCCCCCCTCTCCCTTAAAGATAACTAAGTTCCATCTTTCAATTATTATTATTATCCTTATTGTTATTAAAATCTCAACATCAGCAATTAAATTACATAAAACTGTAACCATACCAGAATTATAAGATATATAATAATAAGATATAATAATAAGATATATAATAATAAGATGATAATAAATAACTAAACAATAGATAAGAAACCATTCCTAACCCATCCTATCCAATTAAAATTCTAACTACATTTGGTCTAATTAATATTAAAATTATTGATAAAGTAAATAACACAATAAATAATTAAATCGATTTATGTACCTTTCTAAACTTATATATATTATTCTATACATATTTCACAATATAATATTCTATTATATAATATAATTCTATAATAATAAATACTATTCTATAATATAATTGAAGAAATTATTATAATATAATAAATTTAATAAATAATATAGAAATTCAATCAATTAATATAATAAATTTCAAATTTACAGTATTAAATTCAAAAACTAATCATTCTAAAATAATTATTAAATCTAAATAATAAAATCTTACCATACCTAAAATTATAAATATGTAAAATACATACAAAAAAATAATACATTTAAAATAATTCAAGACTCAAAAAATAATAATATAGAGTATCCTTAATCTCACAAATTTATATTTTCTTTAAACTACTTAAATTTTATATACGCCATTTATTTACTCTAAATTACTTACATCATTTTATAAAAATTATATAAATATAATTAAATTTAATAAATATATTAAGAGAGAAAAAAATGTATAATTAAAATTATATATTCTTTTAAATTGGAATTATAAATTTTATTTTCATAATAAATATTTTCCCGTGATAAACATATAAAAAAAAATACAATGGATAAGCCCCCCTAAAAAAAAACAAATTAATATTAAATATATCCCCACATCTCAATTAAAATTCTTATCAATATCATTATCTTCCCGATAAAATTTAATGATAAATTTATCGAAAGAAAAATTTATAATACAAAATAAAAATCACCATATTATAACTGTGGGCAAATTACTTACTATATCCTTATTTAAAAATAACAATCGTCTCCTAGATCACTAATAATATAAATTTACTAAAATATCCCGAAAGAACATGACCCATGAAAAATTATCATCACATACCTCCTCCCCCCCCCCCCATAAGAAGATCCTACCTCTGAGATGTCAGTGGTCAGGTTTCGCCACCAATTGAATGAGATGCACGAATTAGATTGGGATAATATTAGAATTTTAGATACGGAAAAATCATTATTTAAAAGAAGAATTTCTGAAATGATATACATAAAAAGCCAAATAAGTAGTATTAATAAGCAAAGTGACACTGAAGATTTGCCTAACGTTTATCTGTTTTTTCTAAATAAAGAAAGATCTCTCTCACACTTAATAAATAATTCTAGAACAATCTAAACTTTTGACACATATATAAATAGCGGTAACACATACGATATAACGAATAATAATACACAATGTCATGAGAAATTTCCATCTGCGTGAGGGAAGTAAGATTCATCATTTTATCTGTAAAACAGGTGATGATTTAATAAAATTGACTAGAAGTTATTAATGATAGTTTAATTTTTAAATTAGAATTGGAGAATTCTTGTTCTACATAATTTGCAACATGATAATGCCATGATGGCGCTATAACATTGTTGTACAATGCACCTTAACAAAATGAAAGAACACATTTATACATACTTATATTATACGACGGCTGAATTCAATGTTAGCTATATGTAAATTCTGCATTTTACTAATATTTGTGATTTTATTGAAGATGGCCAGATTTTATTGAAGGTGGCCGAAACGTTTAAAGATTTTTTATTAATGTAATGAATAATTAAATTTCACAAACAACATCCAGTGCTGTGGTTTCATGCTTCTTTTTTTATATAAATATTAAACACAAAATCTATTATTTCAACATCACATTATTGAATAATAATTATAGCCCATATTTATTATAATATTGAATCATTCAGTATCCTTGCACATAAATATAAAAATTAATATAAAACTAAATAAATAACATAAATTATAATAAAATATAATAATTAAATTATCAAATATAATTATAAAATTTATAAATATAATTATTATAATAAACTTTATTATATGAAATTCTTTATTAATTTTTATTAACTCATAAGAAATTATATTACTCTGTAAAAAATATTTTAATAAAACAAAATCAATTAATAAATTAATAAATAAAAACAATCAATAATATAAAAAAATGAATTTTTTTTTATACTTTCTCTTTTAAATCCTTATTTATCTTACCTTCTCTTTTAAAACTTTCTAAAATTAAATATATAATAAAGTCATTACCTCTAAAACGAATCATAATCATTACTAATAAATCCAACCCTAATACTCTCTCACAAACCTTGAAAATTAAATAATAAATTAAATAAAATTCTATTCTTACCTGTACTATAATAGTATATATACGAGGGCAAATAAATAAGTACCCGTGTTTCAAGATAGACGACGTTGCTGATACAAATTGGCATTACCATCGTGTACTACCATCTTTCAAATGACGCCATATAAAATTTCAAAGTGATTCATGCAATAGAATTTGACAGCAATTCGTAGTGAGCGTATTTGATGTTTTCCAATACAATGAAAAAAGAGCAATATCGATCCGTGATTTCTTCTTTTTGGATAGAAAAACGTGCGAAGAAATAAAAACGAAGTTGGATGCCGTTTAGGGGAACTCTGCATCATCTATAACAACCATCAGATATTTCAACGAATTCAAATGTCGTTTGTCTGTTTTTGATGAGGAGCGCCCAGGTCGCCCGGCAGACGTGGTTACTGAGGAAATCATTGAAAAAGTCCACGACATGATTCTCGCTGATCGCCGAACAAAAGTGCATGAAGTAACAGAGGCCGTAGGAGTGTCGTACGGAACGGCATTCAATATTTTGCATGATAACTTGGGAAAAAGCTGTCGACCCGATGGGTGCCGCGATTGCTCAACAAGCGGATGCGGTTATCAATTTCAAAGCAGTGTTTGGAGCTAGTCAAGCGCAATCCGAACGAGTTTTTGCGTCGAGTCGTAATCGTTGACGAAATATGGATTCATTATTACACACCAGAGACTAAGCAACAGTCAAAACAATGGATCTTACGCGGCGAACGTGCTCCGAAGAAGGCTAAGACAGTTCCATCGGCCGGAAAAGTGATGACCACTGTTTTTTGGAATGCGCAAAGCGTGATTTTCATCGACTACATAGAGAAAGGAAGAACTATCATGGGGTAGTACTATGCTGACTTATTGGGTCGATTAGATGTTGAATTGAAAAAAAAACGTCCCCATTTGCAAAAAAAAAAAGTATTATTCCATTAGGAATGCACCGGGTCACTCCTCCACAGTCGCCACAGCCAAATTGGTCGAATTGCGCCACGAATTGTTGCCGCATCCACCGTACTCTCCGGATTTAGCCTCCTGTGACTTCTTGTTTCCAAACTTGAAAAAATAGCTCGGTGGAAAGAAATTCATCGAATGAGAAGGTCATTACCGAAACAGAGGCCTTTTTGCAGAGTTCGACAAATCGTATTTTTCTGAGGGGTTAAAAAAATGGCAGAAACGTTGGAAAAAGTGTATCCTACTAAAAGGGGATTATGTTGAAAAATAAAAAAAATTTTTGAAAAGCTTGCGTCTTCATTATTATCACAGGTACTTATTGATTTATCCTCGTAATTATCAATATATTCAATACTAATAACTCAATTATTATTATTATTAAAATACGAAGTGCTACTACGTTCTGAGTATTGAGATGTTGAACTAATATATATGTATATATATATTCATATAAATGAATTAATTTCAGAAATGATAATTACATGATATGGTTGTTGGATTTTCAATGCAATCAATCTGAAATATTAATAATCCTACCAAATTTTCCAAATTAATCTTAAAAAACTGTAATAAACTTATTGCGAAAAATATTGCCTCGGCCGGGAGTCGAACTCAGATCTCTTGCATTCCATGCGAGCGTCCTGAGCCTTTAGATCACCGAAACCTTAGCAATATTCTTCGCAATAACCGATATGTATAAAGAGTTATGCATTTTTTCAGCGTGCGTATATAAACAATAAGAAACAAAATCGTTTATATTAAATAACATTATTATTAAAATACGAAGCGATACTACGATCTGAGTGTTGAGATGTTGAACTAATATATATACATTCATATAAATAAATTAATTTCAGAAATTATAATTACGTGCCGATATGGTTGTCGGATTTTCATCGCAATCAATCTGAAATATTAATAATCTCCCAAATTTTCCAAATTAATCTTAAAAAATTTATTGCAAAAAATATATCATAATCAACTATTATTAATATAATTAATATATGTTTATATAATGACACTAATAATATTAAAGAAATTAAAAAAACTTGCATATAAATTATAACATCTAAAAAAATATATATTAGGTGTTGGAATTAATTCGTAGCGTTTTTTAATGAAAGAATGTTATTTATTTCACATGAGCATTAAAAAATACATTAATGAAAGTACTTTTAAAACTTATAAATACTTTGTAAAACGCTACGAATTAATTCCAACACCTAATAAATGTTTTATAGTGTGTATGTTTATATAGAAAAATATTAATTTTGTAAATTATAGATATAAACTAATTTATTAAAACAAAAAATAAAAAAACATACTATTTATATATACATTTAATCTCCAAAATTAATATTCTTTATCTTTATATAAATGTTTTTTTGTTTCTTTCCGCTATTCAACTCTACCTCCTCCCTAGTTACTTCTTTATACAATAATTTAATTTACTACTAATTTATTATCCACTATCTATTATTTATTATCTTTTTACACTCTTTTATTACATATATATATATATATATATATATATATATACAGGGTGTCCCATTTTAATTGCCCACCCCAAATATTTCGAAAACTACACATCCTAGAAGAAAAAGTTTTAGACAAAAGTTGTAGGGTTTCGAGGGGGGCATCCAACAGTGACCTTGACCATGACCGTTACCATGACCGTCAAGGTCATTTCAAGGTCAAGTCAAAATTTTCAAATGGAACGCCCCTTTTTTCACACCGCAATTGGAAAGAGGAAGAAATTTTACGTCCGAATATGACCTTGACGGTGACCTCAATGTCAAGATCATGTCAAGATGAAATCCAAACATCTTAAAAAATATGTGCTCTTGCAAAAATGTTCGACACCAAAGTTGTGAGGTTCGGCGAGGGTTACTTAATGACCATGATCATGACCTTCAAGGTCATTTCAAGGAATTAGAAAGAGGAGGAAATTTTACGGGTCTGAATTTTGTGTGATCATAAAAGCAAACTCCCAATGAAGAAAACTAGTTAGGACCAATTTATGGACTATATAATGGACTAAAGGACCATTTTATGAAAATTAACCCTTACTCCGTAGCCCTTTGTTTCGGCACCTTAAATCTGTAAACCATGGTCTTTTAGATCCTGTGCCTTTTTTAAACGGTAAAAGTGCTTTGAAAAATCTGCAGAAATTCATGAAGCTTCCTAAAACCCTCAACTACAAATCCCAATTAAATATTTCGGGAAAAATAATTTTTTTTATACATTTCTTACTTGAAGAAAGTGGAAAAATCTATGGAAAAATCACTTGCTCTTGCACTTGCGGCAGGGTCTTGTAGACCCTGGGTTACAGGTTAAGGGTTAAAGATTTACCTTCAACATTAGTGTTAACCGACGTGTACGGCGTGGAGGTCCGAATGGATTTCACACGTCATTGGCCCTGAAAAGGGCCGATATTAGTCAGCAGTTGTTGGACCATGTAAATAACTGAATGCCAACAAAGGCCAGATGTAATTAAGCATCCAGCCAGTTTGCTTTGTTCACTTGAATAACTGAAAGATTCTTATTTTTCATGCGGAAGGCAGATTGTCATTTGTTTTAGTAGTACCTGAAAAGTTGTCAATTTCTATTTATGTAACCCATGTTTCGTTTTAGTTTCTTTTATTCACTTGAATAACTGGAAGATTCTTAATTTTCATGCGGAAGGCAGATTGTCATTTAATCTAGTTATACTCAATGTTTATTTCATAAAGTAAGAAATTTTGATGTTGTCTCGAGCAATAACAAGATCTTTGGATTTCTGTTATTTGTAGTAGTTTAACGGTTATTTTAGATTTTTTTCTGTCTTTTTTTTCTGTAAACCGTAATCATGGGCGATTATCCGCCTAATGAAATTGTTGATATGATTCGCCAAGTTAGTCGAGCTGAGCATAATTATTCACTAGCAGCGCGCTTTTATGCTGAAAAATATCCGAACAGGCGTCATCCTGATAGGAAGACTATCAAAAGGTTTTGCACCAGAGCTGAGAACGGAAGTCTAAAAAGAGAGCGACGAAAATCAGGTACTAGTGAAGAAAAATCTGTAGCTGTTGTGGCAGCTGCTATTGTGGATCCTCATATGTCAACAAGAGAAATAGAAAAAAGGTATGGTATCTCAAAATCAACGGCCAATCGAATCCTGAAGGCTCAAAAATTCCATCCCTATCACATTCACATGCTTCAAAAATTAGAAGAGACTGATTATCCTCGACATTTAGCTTTCTGCAACTGGGTGCAAGGCCAGGTGGAAGCAGATCCAGCATTCGTTGCAAAGGTACTGTTCAGCGATGAAACCACCTTCACCAATAGAGGTGACGTTAATAGGCATAATATGCATTATTATGCAGATGTTAATCCACACTGGAAAAGACATAAGGAGTTCCAGTAACGTCAATGGTCGCTTAATGTCTGGGCTGGCATTGTGGATGATTACATTGTGGGACCATATTTCTTTGAGGAAAATTTAAATGGTAATAACTATTTAGATTTTGTTCGAACTGAGTTATCAAATCTTTTAAGAAATGTACCTCATAATATTCAGGAAATAATGTGGTTCCAGCAAGATGGGGCCCCGGCACATCGATCTCGACAAATAAAGAATTACTTAAATGAGCGATTCCCAAACAGATGGATTGGTCTGGGAAGTACTACGCAAATTTGGCCACCACGATCACCGGACTTAACTCCTTTGGATTTCTTTCTTTGGGGATATCTCAAAAAGAAAGTCTATAAAACGGAACCCACAACAATGGAAGATATGAAGGACAGAATTCGAAGGGCATGCCAAGATATTCCTCCAACTTTTCTTCAAAATGTAAGAAATTCCTTCCAAAGAAGAATTAACAAATGCATGGAAGTGAATGGAGAGGCATTTGAACATTTAAAATAGATCCCTGAACTTGATTGATACATCTTGCCATGGTTGTTTGGGCATTTCCTAACTTATTCAATTTCACTATTAGATCTTACTTTTATTGGTTGGGTTGTACACTTTATTTTGCCTTTGATGGCTGGATATTGTGTAAATTATCCAGATTCTCCATTACATTTTGCCTTTATTGACTGAATTATTCATTACATTTTGCCTTTGTTGGCTGGATGCTCCATTACATCTTCCCTTTGTTGGCTGGATGCTTAATTACATCTGGCCTTTGTTGGCATTCAGTTATTTACATGGTCCAACAACTGCTGACTAATATCGGCCCTTTTCAGGGCCAATGACGTGTGAAATCCATTCGGACCTCCACGCCGTACACGTCGGTTAACACTAATGTCGAAGGTAAATCTTTAACCCTTAACCTGTAACCCAGGGTCTACAAGACCCTGCCGCAAGTGCAAGAGCAAGTGATTTTTCCATAGGTTTTTCCACTTTCTTCAAGTAAGAAATGTATAAAAAAATTATTTTTCCCGAAATATTTAATTGGGATTTGTAGTTGAGGGTTTTAGGAAGCTTCATGAATTTCTGCAGATTTTTCAAAGCATTTTTACCGTTTAAAAAAGGCACAGGATCTAAAAGACCATGGTTTACAGATTTAAGGTGCCGAAACAAAGGGCTACGGAGTAAGGGTTAATTTTCATAAAATGGTCCTTTAGTCTATTATATAGTCCATAAATTGGTCCTAACTAGTTTTCTTCATTGGGAGTTTGCTTTTATGATCACACAAAATTCAGACCCGTAAAATTTCCTCCTCTTTCTAATTCCTTGAAATGACCTTGAAGGTCATGATCATGGTCATTAAGTAACCCCCGCCGAACCTCACAACTTTGGTGTCGAACATTTTTGCAAGAGCACATAGTTTTCAAGATGTTTGGATTTCATCTTGACATGATCTTGACATTGAGGTCACGGTCAAGATCATATTCTGACGTATAATTTCTTCCTTTTTCCAATTGCAGTGTGAAAAAAGGGGCGTTCCATTTGAAAATTTTGACTTGACCTTGAAATGACCTTGACGGCCATGGTAACGGTCATGGTCAAGGTCACTGTTGGATGCCCCCCTCGAAACCCTACAACTTTTGTCTAAAACTTTTTCTTCTAGGATGTGTAGTTTTCGAAATATTTGGGGTGGGCAATTAAAATGGGACACCCTGTATATATATATGTGTATATATATATATATATATATATATATATATATATATATATATTGAACAAAAAAAATTGAACAAAAAACCGCGGATATTTTTTAGATGACCCAATATATATGTATATATATATATATATATATATAATATACCGGGTGTCTCAGAGCACCCGTACCACCCTTTTAAAAGGTAGGGATGTGTTTGTACAAAAAAATGGTTCAGACAAAATTTGCAGGATTTCGGGAGATCTATCTGATGGTGACCTTGAATTTGACCTTGAGATCGACCTTGGGCATAACTCAAGGTCAAAGTACCGTTTTACAAATGTAAACCCTTATTCATGACATCACAAATGAAAATAGCGGAAAATTTTACGTCCGAATACGTTATCAAGCCTAGGTCAAAATTACCCTTAGAGGTCATGTGGAGGTCAAGTTACTTTTAGAGCACCCGTACCAACCTTCTAAAAGATATGGATGTGTTTGTACAAAAAATAGTTCAAACAATACTAGGTATTTACATAGCTATGATGCATCCATCTGCTGGTGAATTTGAATTCTACCTTTAGATTCATTTGTAGTCGTGTACATCGATTTTTAAAGATTCCTAATTATCAAGATCTTGAACAGTCGATGCCGCCTGTGTCAGCGTTACCCAAGATGTACCACGTGGAGGTCACAAGGTCGGACTTACACCTCGTCGGGGTGCTTTTTTAAGGTGGTTCCCCTTGCCGTCACCTTTGTTCGTACGCATGTGTTCAGTCTAGATTTTCGAAGTGTCCTCCACGTGCATGTATGCAGGCTGTTATTCTTCGTTGAAAATCATCCGTCACCCGACGAATTTCGACAAGATCTAGAGACTGAATGGCTTCTCGAATTCTGTTCTTCATGTCTTCTGAAGTCGTAGGTCGTTCGCGGTATACGAGGTCTTTTATTCTTCCCCACAAATAAAAATCCAAAATTGTAAGATCCGGTGATCGTGGTGGCCAGTTATGTGGACCATATTTACCTATCCATTGGCCGCGAAATATGCGGTTCAGTTGTTGACGAGCAATGACAGACGTGTGGGCTGGACATCCATCCTGTTGAAACCACATATTTAGACGTAGTTGAAGTGGAATATCTTCAAGTAAACGTGGGAGTTCGTTTTCGAGTAAATCGACTAAACTGAATTAAACTACACTAAACTAAACTAAACTGAACTGAACTGAACTCAACTAAACTGAACTGAACTAAACTTACTTGTTTGTTTTGCTTTTCTCCCTTTGCTCGCTTAAGAGTTTTATAAACTGTCGGTTTTTTTTTTAGGTGCGTTTTATACCTAGGTAGGTAGGTACTTAGGTACTTCAATATTCGGGGATTATTATTCATTTATAGGTAGATATGTCTTACTCAAGCGAAGAAGCTGCGTTAATGTTGTCGGTTTTGAGTAGGGCTGGAAGTTTTCGCGAAGCTGAAAGAATGTGACGAAATGAATATCCCGATCGTACACCGCATTCGCGCAATGTTTTCAGTCGTTTGCAACGGCGGATGATTCAAAAAGATATCATCCAATCGGATTATAATAAAGAAATGCAAATTCATCGTCCGCTTCGTGCAGTACGGGCACCTGATATAATTGCTTCTGCTCTTGTAAATCCTACCGATTCTTTAAGAAGACGAGAAAGAGATAGTGGAATAAGTAGAAGCACTATCAGTAGAATTTTGCGAGAAAATTCATTTCATCCATATCGAATGTCACTTCACCAGGCCATGACATTGGACAATCATAGACAAAGACTGATATTCTGTAATTGGATTACTCAACAATTACTTTCCATAGAAGTATCTTGTTTTCTGATGAGTGCACCTTCAAAAGTGACGGCGAAGTGAACACACATAATCTCCGTTATTGGGCGCAAGAGAATCCACATTGGTATCGAGAAATCGATCATCAACGTATCTGGAAAGTCAATGTTTGGTGCGGAATTGTTGATACGCATATCGTCGGACCATTTTTCTTTGAAGAAAATCTAAACCGTTTTCTGTATGTCGATTTACTCGAAAACGAACTCCCACGTTTACTTGAAGATATTCCACTTCAACTACGTCTAAATATGTGATTTCAACAGGATGGATGTCCAGCCCACACGTCTGTCATTGCTCGTCAACAACTGAACCGCATATTTCGCGGCCAATGGATAGGTAAATATGGTCCACATAACTGGCCACCACGATCATCGGATCTTACAATTTTGGATTTTTATTTGTGGGGAAGAATAAAAGACCTCGTATACCGCAAACGACCTACAACTTCAAAAGACATGAAGAACAGAATTCGAGAAGCCATTCAGTCTCTAGATCCTGTCGAAATTCGTCGGGTGACGGATGATTTTTAACGAAGAATAACAGCCTGCATACATGCACGTGGAGGACACTTCGAAAATCTAGACTGAACACATGCGTACGAACAAAGGTGACGGCAAGGGGACCACTCCGACGAGGTGTAAGTCCGACCTTGTGACCTCCACGTGGTACATCTTGGGTAACGCTGACACAGGCGGCATCGACTGTTCAAGATCTTGATAATTAGGAATCTTTAAAAATCGATGTACACGACTACAAATGAATCTAAAGGTAGAATTCAAATTCACCAGCAGATGGATGCATCATAACTATAATAAATACCTAGTATTGTTTGAACTATTTTTTGTACAAACACATCCATATCTTTTAGAAGGTTGGTACGGGTGCTCTAAAAGTAACTTGACCTCCACATGACCTCTAAGAGTAATTTTGACCTAGGCTTGATAACGTATTCGGACGTAAAATTTTCCGCTATTTTCATTTGTGATGTCATGAATAAGGGTTTACATTTGTAAAACGGTACTTTGACCTTGAGTTATGCCCAAGGTCGACTTCAAGGTCAAATTCAAGGTCACCATCAGATAGATCTCCCGAAATCCTGCAAATTTTGTCTGAACCAATTTTTTGTACAAACACATCCCTACCTTTTAAAAGGGTGGTACGGGTGCTCTGAGACACCCAGTATATATACATATATATTGGGTCATCTAAAAAATATCCGCGGTTTTTTGTTCAATTTTTGAATGAAATTTTTCTTTATTGAAAATCAATTTTAATCAAGTATATATTGATCATTATTATTTATAACCTTTTGCCATTTTTCGGGTAATTTCATAATTCCATCCGTGTAGAACTTTTGTGGTTTATCGGCGAAAAACTTTTTCAAGTGATTTTCGGCAGCTCTTTTGTCGGCCAATGTTTTTCCATCAAGAGAGTTCTGCAGAGATCGAAACAAATGTAGTCAGACAGTGCAAGGTCCGGGCCTATACGGTGGATGCATCAAAACTTCTCAACCAAGGTCCCTCAATTTTTAGCCCGTCATCAAAGATGTGTGTGATCTGGCGTTGTCATGATGGAAGACAACATCTTTTCTGTTAATCAATTCTGGTCGTTTTTCCTTAATCGCTTCCTGTAATCTATCCAGTTGTGAACAGTAGAGCTCTGAATTAATCGTTAGGCCATGTGGTAACACCTCATGATGGACGACTCCCTTCCAATCCCACCATACACACAGCATCACCTTATTTGCCATCAATCCAAGCTTTGAAGTCGTTTGTGGTGATTCGCCGCGCTTATTCCATGATCTTTTACGAACAATATTCTTGTATTTTACCCATTTTTCATCGCCTGTGATGATTTGCTTCAGAAATGGGTCGATTTCGTTGCGTTTTAGTAGTGTTTCGCTGATGGAAATTCGATCAATCAAATTTCTTTGCGTTAATTCATGTGGCACCCAAACATCGAGTTTCTTTGCATAGCCAGCCTTTTTCAAATGATTCGAAACTGTCATATGGTTGATTCTTAGTGCATTGGCTATCTCCTGACAGCTCACATGCCGGTCTTGCTTGACCAAGTTGCAAAATTTCATCGACTTTTTTAATGACTGGCCGACCAGAGCGAGGTCGATCTTTGACATCAAAATTTCCAGAACGAAATCGGACAAACCACTCCTGCGTCCTGCGTTCACTTACAGCATCCGCGCCGTAAACTTCACAAATTTGTCTGCATGTTTGTGTTGCGCTTTTGCCATTTTTGTAGTAAAAAAGCATCACATAGCGTATTTCTTCAGATATTTCACTCATTTTCAAACCAATATAACTTTTGACACGATTGATGAATCACCAAACTTTGTTTACAAAAAATGTAACCTAAAATGTCATCTTTCAGACGCGCGTTCATTTGACATAATCGGATTAGTGTTGTCCGATATATGACCATCAACACCATCTAGTGACAAAAAATCGCGGATACTTTTTAGATGACCCAATATATATATATATCAAATAAATATATAATACTGTAATCATAAAAGTAAATTATTTAATTAATAAATTTTCATTAATAAAAATATTACCATAATTAATTAATAGATCTCATCTTTTTAATTCAAGTTATACACCCAACATTCATGCCAATAAAATATATTTTATTATCTCTATTAAGAACATTTATTTTCATTTATTTAACCTTATTTTTAAATCTATAATAATAATAATATTATGATTAATTCTTTAAATATAACCAACATTAATATCTATTTATGTAATCATAACCTCCCCACTTCTGTGACTAAATTCTCTAATGTAATCTTCCTTATTTTTTTTATTAATATTTTTAATTATACTTATAATCCTAATTAACTCTTTTAATATCAGCTCCATAATTATTCTATTAATATTTTACTCTTTATTAATGTTTACTATAATATTAGGTGTTGGAATTAATTCGTAGCGTTTTACAAAGTATTTATAAGTTTTAAAAGTACTTTCATTAATGTATTTTTTAATGCTCATGTGAAATAAATAACATTCTTTCATTAAAAAACGTTACGAATTAATTCCAACACCTAATATCATTCTGATCAAAAAATTACATTTATTCAATTATTATATTCCTTACACTAATCAGAAGATTACTTATTATTTTTTTATATTTCACAAGATTAGTTTCTAATATAAAAAATAATTACCATATTAAACCCATTCTAATAATAACTTTCCAATAAATATACTCATATTTATAATAATAAAAATCTCTCTCTCCCCATTGAATCCAAATCTTTTTTTTATTCTCAATTTTCACTTAACTTTTATAAACTCTAATACTTTTAATATAAATTTTTTTATTAATAATAATACAAAAATATTTAAAAATATTTTAAATATTTATATATATGCTAATGTTACGTCCAAACCCTTGAAAATTTGGTCAAGGAGACAATGAGGGAGAATGGAGAGAGCGTGGAAGGACGGTTAGATTCAATCTCACAGGTATACGCGCGGAGGCGAACACTTGTGAGTCGTACGCACCCTTTCAATCCCGGAATATATCAACGTCCGAAGGGACGCTATGACACTTGTTCCGCTGGACAGTGCGAACATCGGTCCTACTTTTTGAGTCAAGGAACTTAATCCTTTTTACTCGGGACTGGACCTCCTGCGATTTTAAGTATTCGAGGGAAATGAATGCGAGAGGTGATGTTATTAGGTGTACAACTTTGCTTCTGCCGTTTTCCTATAGATGGCTTTAGCGGTAAGTGGTGATCGAAATAAATAGATCATAGACGTCATATAATAAACTTGGGCATCTGTCAACATAACTCCATAGAAACATTAATCGATTTGTGTCTGCATCATAAAGTTATTCTCGATTGAAAATGTCAGTTTACGAGCCAAATTCTCGTTATTTGCGGGAGGTTTTAATTTTCTGCTTCAATATGAAGAAATCTGTGGCTGAGGCTCATCGAATGCTCTCAAATAGTTATGGTGAGGCCGCTATTAGTGAAAGAACGTGTCGTGAGTAGTTTCAACACTTCAAGAACAGTGATTTTGACGTTGAAGATCGGCATAGTGATGGAAGAGAGAAGGTTTTCGAAGATGCAGAATTGGAGGCATTACTTGATCCAGACTCGTGTCAAATCAAGAAGAATTGGCACGATCATTGAAAATGACTTAACAAGCCATTTCAAAATGTATCAAAGTCATAGGAATGATTCAGAAGCAAGAAAATTGGGTGCCGTACGAGAGAAGCCGAGAGATATTGAACGGCGTTTGTTTGCTTATGAACAGCTGCTTGAAAGGCAAGGGATTTTTGCATCGCATTGTTACTGGGGACGAAAGATGAGTTCATTACGATAACCCCAAGCGCAGAAAATCATGGGAAGTTCCCGGCCATGCTTCTACGTCGATGGCCAAACCGAATATTCACGGCTCCAAGGTCATGCTCTGTATTATTGGTGGGACCAGCTCGGCGTAGTGTATTATGAGCTGTTAAAACCGACTGAAACAATCACAGGCGATCAGTATCGAACGCAATTGATGCGTTTGAGCCGAGCATTGGAAGACAAACGGCCGCAATACAACGAGAGACATGATAAAGTAATTTTGCAGCATGACAATGCTCGACCACATGTTGCAAAAGTGGTCAAAACATACTTGGAAACGTTGAAATGGGAAATCCTACCCCACCCGCCGTATTCTCCAGACGTTGCTCCCTCCGATTATCATTTGTTTCGATCAATGGCACACGGTCTGGCTGACCAGCACTTCCGGTCTTATGAAGAAATAAAAAATTGGATCAATTCGTGGATCGCTTCAAAAGATGACGTTTTTTCGACGCGGGATTCGTACGCTGCCCGAAAGATGGGAGAAAGTCGTGGCCAGCGATGGACAATACTTTGAATCATAAATGTATAACCAGTTTTTTACAATAAAGCCTCGATTTCGGAAAAAAAACAGCGGGAGCAAAGTTGTACACCTAATAATAAGAGACAGGGGCATACCTTAAGTTACATTTATTAATAAAATGAAAAATAATAATAAAACAAAATAATAAAAAAAAAATTTGTACTATAAACTTCTCTTTACTTAAAAAATATATACTATAGCTTATGGATGTATGCGTGTATGTGTATGTGCAGAGGAGAAAGGGTTAGTGGGTATGGGAGATGAGGAAGGTGGCGCAGAAGTACATCGGGATGAGGTGCTTGTAGAGGACAATGTAAGGTGTGGGATTTCCGGGAATGTATACCGTGACTAATCTGTCCCCTTCGTAGGAAGGGGATGTAAAAAACCGAAACATCCGATCCCAGTCGATCGGTTCGGGATTGAGTTGAAATGGGAGGGGCGGAAGTTGATCCAAAGGAGGAGGAGGGAGTAAGAATCCTTCTTCGTAAGGAGGAGGGAGAGGGAATCGTTCCTCGAGAGGAGGAGGGGGAGGGAATCGTTCCTCGAGAAGAGAAGAGGAATAACCAAGGATTTTTTGGATAGCGGAGTCGATAGGTGAAATCCAACGGTTATGTTGATGAGATTTCTACGAATTATTCGCCAGTCGATTGGCGGCGCGATTATAAGTGGCCTTGGGGAACGGTTTCGCCTATTCCTCCGGTTATAAGGGGGTCGTCCGCGTTTCTTGATGGTACGCACTACAAACCGAAGGGTTAAATTTGACGTGTGTTCATTGGAAACGCGTGTAAATGTATTCATGCACAAAGAATGTGTTTTTCCATGCGGGGAAACGCGGGGGTGGACTGGAAATGGTTGCGACTTACTATTAGCTGGCCTAAGATAATTATAACATAAAAAAAATTAAATTTATTAATTAATTATTATTTTTCTTAATAAATTATATAATAATTAAATAGCAGCAGTATACGATTGTACGAAGATAGCATAATAAATTGTTGTTTAATTATTTAACTGAAATAAATGTAGGGATGAAATTTAAGTTGTTTTAAAGCTGTTTTAAACTGTTGAATTTAGTAATTAAGTAAAACTTTTTAGACGATATTATGGGACAAAAAAATATAGAATTTTATATATAAATTTATTATGCGAGTATTATTGGGTATGGAAATAAGTTTCCGCCCATTGCAGAAAGATGTCGTTAGTAGCATTGCTCATGTGATAGAACGGCAAGACATGTTTTTGAAAGGTGTGTGTCCAAACTTTTGAGCCCAATAGATGGCATTCATTCGAAGCGTAACAAAGAGTAACTTTTTTTGCGTTGAAGATGTCGGAATTTATTCCAAAAAAGCAACATTTGCGGGAAGTTTTACTCCATTATTTTATTTTAAAGAAAAGTGCTGCGGAAATGCATCGTTTGCTCGTAAATATTTACGGTGAGCATGCTCCATCGAAAACTAGTTATAAAGAATGGTTTCAGCGATTCAACAGTGGTGATTTTGACGTGCGTGACAAAGAACGCGAAGGTGCACCGAAAAAATTTGAAGATGCAGAATTGCAAGCATTACTCGAAGAAGATTTGTGTTTATCACTCGATAGGTTGGCAAAAGAGTTAAATGTTGATAGATCCACTGTTGGAAAACGTCTACACGCAATGGTAATGGTGCAAAAAGAAGGAAATTAGGTGCCATACAAATTGAAAGAGAGAGACATGGAAAGACGTTTGGTCATCTGCGAGATGCTTCGTCAATGACAACAAAGGAAGGAATTTTCTACATCGTATCGTAACTAGCGATGAAAAATGGATCTACTACGATAATCCTAAACGCTTGAAGGCATGGATGATGCCAGGTGAACCAGGTCCATCAACGCCAAAACGAAATATCCATGCTTCGAAGATTATGTTGTGTATCTGGTGGGATCAAAGAGGTATTATATATTATGAGCTGCTCAAATCATCCGAAACCATTACTGGCGATCGTTATCGGCTACAACTGATAAGTGTAACCAAGCTTTGAAAGAAAAACGATCGGAATGGGACAATAGGCACAACAAGCTGATTCTGTTACATGACAACGCTAGACCACACGTTGCAAAACCGGTCAAGAAATACTTGGAAGGAGTAAAGTGGGAAATTCTGCCCCACCCGCCGGACATTGCCCCTTCAGATTTCCATTTGTTCCGATCCATGCAGTCGGCCCTTTCTGGAGAACGATTCAATTCTTATGACGGTATCAAAAAATGGCTTGATGAATGGATCGCTTCAAAAGAACCAGATTTTTTCATTCGAGGAATCCGTTTATTACCGGAAAGGTGGGAGAAAGTTGTCGCTTCCAAAGGAGCAAACTTTGAATAAACTCACTTATATAGATTTGTTTAAATAAACACATCTTTTTCATTTAAAAAGGGTGGAAACTTATTATAATTCCCATACCCAATATATAAATTATTTTAATGAAATTTATATATTTAGTTGGGAGGATTGTTAACTTTTATAAACTTTAATTTAAAATTAAATTATTAGGTATTGGAATTAATTCGTAGCGTTTTACAAGAGATGGGAAGTGATGGGAAGTACTTTCATTAATGTATTTTTTAATGCTCATGTGAAATAAATAACATTCTTTCATTTAAAAAACGCTACGAATTAATTCCAACACCTAATAGTAGAAGTAAATTTAAATGAATGATCTTTGTTTAAAATTAAATAGGAAATAATTACCTTAGAGATAACAACGTAATATTTTTAGAAAGATCAGATTGATGAAATTAATTGCGAACTTGATGTTGAATTAAGATAAAAGTTAAAAAAAAAATTAAATGTAACAATTTAATATTAAAGTGTTCGATTTTTAGAATCTTACATGATTTGTGTTTAGATTGACATGAGCCAGATCGATTTCTATCTATAATTAATTATAAATATTTGTACGAAGGGACTATAAATTTAAAATTTTATAAGAAAAAATTAATTTAGGATAAAATAAATATAATTTATTAATATATTAAATAAAGTATAATATACATGTAATATAAATATGTATGTGTCTGTAGAATTATGTTTAATGTTTAATTTCATTACTTTGGCAGAATGGTGCATTAAATTTAGAATTTAATATTAAATATAAATATAATACATAAATAATAATTTTAAGATATATGAATTGTATATTAAATATGGTTAGATTAAATATTTTAGATATTTATGTTTTAGTAAGAGTAGCTTTTTTAACACTTTTAGAGAGTAAGATTTCATTATGGATATGATTATATATTAATTTGATAGTATTTTTAATTATTTTAATACGAGGGGTTTTTTCATGAATGCGGTACAATGAATTAATATACTTATGTTGAAAAATTATTTTACCTTTTATTTTAAATTATATAATTTTTATTTTATTGTTTAAGTTTATGTTTATATTTATTTATTGTGAAGTAGTAGGGTAATAAGTAATAATATTATTATGGTAAAATTAAATTATATTTTTAAGTAGTAATGTTTAATGATTTAGTTTCATTTGATCTTGGTTTTAATAGAATCAAAAAAAATGAAGTAGAAATAAATAAGTTTTATGGTGGTATAATAATAAATATTAAAAAGATGATTATATAGTATATATATAAAAGTGGAATATTAGAAAATAGAAATGATTATGATGAAAATTGATAGAAAATTTATATTTCTTTAGTAAGTTTCCAAAACATAAACTTATTCGAGATCATTAACTTATTTATATTATAAATATAATAACAAAATATTATACAGATAGAGAGGAGTTAGGGCTGAAAAGAATATATTTAGAATAAGGTTGCAGAATATAATAAAGAGAATAAAAAAAAAGAAGGGATAGAAATTGAATAGGTTGTTATAAGAAGATTAGAAGAGGCAGGTAATTAAATTTTATAATTTATATGGAAGGAGAATATGTAATAATAAATAATATAATTATATAATTATAGTATGATAATTATATTATATTATATATATATATATATATACATATAAATTTAATTATAATATGTAGAGATGAGTACTAAAAAGTAATAATAAAATAAAATTATATTATATGATAAAAAATCACGAATTTAAAAATATATTATCAAAATATATATGTTAATAATCGCAAATTTTTATTAATTGTCGATAATGCCATCGTTCTTCTGAAACTTCGGGCCCCATTGATGAAAATTTGCCCAGGGCCGATGGTCTTTAATAGTATCCGTTGATGAAATTGTTTACAATAGACAGAAGCATGCAGAAGAAGTAATGATAAATAGTGTAAAACACGTCAGGAGTAAGCTGATTTTTCGGTATAATAAGACATAGAGTAAGTTCGTAAGCAATAAGCAGTAAAATAGGAAATGGATTTCAATTATTCACTTAAGTTGGAAACAATAAAAAGTACAGACAATATGAACAATAACAGATTTCAATCTACCAAAAACCATCTATTCTAGTATAAATAGTTTCTGATAGGTTGAAATCTTTTCCTGTTCCTATTACCTGTGCTTTTCATTTCCAGCTTTATGGACTTACTTTACGCTCTATTTTACTAAAAAAAAATCAGCTTACTCGTGATGTGTCTTACAGTCTTACCACTACTGCCCATTGCAGACAGCCTTTAAGACAGTTTTAGATAATATTTTAAGGTATTAATAAAGCTCTGTGATTGGTTTATAAAATCTTAAGAATGCCATGAACTAATTACAGAGCTGTATTAATATAAGAACAAACTTTATGAATATCAATCTTTAATTTTAACGGAAGTGATATGACATCATAAAAAATTTATTATTAGGAATATCACCTCAACTGAAAGGTATATTGATGTGAAAACAGATCTGGGGCTCTATTCTTGAAAAATATTGCATACAAAAATCTATGGAAATACTATAGCCAGAGTTGGCAACGTTGTCCTATAAAAATAACTCGTTACCGTTACCGTTCTTTTTCCCTAAAAGTAACTCGCGTTATCGTTACTCATTATTGATTTGCAAAAGTAACTTGTTACCGTTACCGATACTTAAAATGTATTGAGTTGTTACTTTTTCGTTACTTTTTTTGCTTAATGCTAACAAAAATATTATTGCGTTTTCATTGGCAAAACTCAGTGCATGTTACAATAAATTTTTAATTTGTACGCTACTCTAATCTGAATGTAAAAATAAAATATCTCAATTGATATAATGCCCAAAGGTATTTTATCTAAGTTAAAAATTTTTAATACATTTTATTTGATAAAATAGCATAATAAAATGTATTAAAGATTTTTTTTCGCTATTTATCGCAATTTCTATATTTTTATTAAACATACATATTTGTGTCGATTTGTGTGTATGGATTTAAATTGCACTGAGTGCGCACCCAGACAGCACAGAATATTTATGATAAATGTTTACTAATATTCATTTTGTGAAATTTTATATAGATATTTCATAACATATTTTATTTAAAACTCTATTCAAAATATTATTAAAATATAGACTAATAACTATAATATTTATGATAAATATATATAAATATTTTTAATAAGTATTTTTTATTTGGATTATAATGTCTCATTAAGTCTTTAAATCTTCACAGCATTTAGTATAACATGTACAATAAATATTTCATAATATTTAAAATATATGTTTATGATCTATGCAATCTATAAGATTACAAAAATATTTACAAAATATTTAAAATAAATCTCATAAATATTTATAAATATTTTGGAAATATTGTATTTTATAAATATTATGTGTTGTCTGGGTAGTTCTGTCAATGAAAAACGCTACCGTATGCAGATTTTTGCGATAAATTCTGAAGAGAAGTCTGAATTCTATCTTTTGGTAGAGGAATAAAGCTTAAAAACTGATATATGTGTGTGTGTGTGTGTGTGTGTGTGTGTGTGTGTGTGTGTGTGTGTGTGTGTGGTGTGTGTGTGTGTGTGTGTATAAAATACTATACAGGGTGTCACGTATAAAATATACACGCGTCACCAAAATCTGGACAAATTGAACAATTTTTTTAAACAAAATGTTTTTAATGAAAAATTAAATATTACAAAAAATTCTTTTATGGCACTTTGGGGATCCCTATAGAGCACAATTATTCGATATATCTCCCATTAGCTTGAATGACGGCCTCTATTCTCGATCTGAAGCGTTCGCACGCACATTGTAATGTAGCGCTGTCCATGCCGAATGCTGCCTCAATAGCGATCCTTAACATCACATTGGGATGCCGAGAATTGTTTGTGACCCTTTCAATTATCGCTCCGTACATAGTAATCCAAGAGATTTAAATCTGGGCTATTGGAAGGCCAGAATGGGAGCCGAGGCGAGCAACTCGGCTTGTCCTGCCTCAAAGAGCATCTGTCGTATCTTTAATGTGTACGATTTGTATCGAAGGTCCTCCTCGGCAATTCAATGCATTGTTGGCTCGCTTACACCAACAATCGATGCTAATTTTCGCAACGATTGCCCTGGGTTATCCGAAATTAGCACTTGAGTCCTTTCAACGACTGCGGGGGTCCTCGCGGTGCATTCTTTCGAGTGAATCTTCCTTGCTGACATACTGGAATTTTCGTTGGACTGTTCTAAAGCCGTATATTTTGCAACAACATCATAAACGGTTGATCTCGGATATCCACTATGGGCTGAGGTCGGAAAAAGTGGCCAAAATTAAAAAATTTACGAATTTGCATGAAACTTGATATTTTGAGGATCGCTGATTTCGAATCTAATATCAAAAGCAAAAAATAAAAAATGGCGGATTTAATATGGTGGCTATAATTACAAAAAGTAGTTATAAGTAGTTTTAAGGGGGTATACACTTTTTACGGCCAAAATCGACCTCATTTTCAAGATTTTTTTTTTATTATACATACAAAGAAGTGCGCAATTCAAAATCGGGTCTTTGGGTTTTTTTATTTACATATTGAAGACACTGAACATATTTTTTGTTTTTGAAAAATTATCATGGTTTATAAAATAAACGCCGTCAAAAGAGGCCGCTAGCGTCGCGTATGTCTTGCTGGTGTACACGATTGTGGCTGACTGGAGTGACCTAAAGCAAAAATACAAATTGGTTCTTAATCTGTGATAGTTTGGCTAAGGTAGTACTGGTGGATTTTAAAAAATATCAATTTTTGAGAAAATGGCGCGACTTTGAAAAAAAAATCGAATTTTCGCCTAAAAATCTGACATAAAATCGATTGCCAAAAAAAATCTAGTGATTCTTTTTAAAAAAGGCTAGGTAGTACCATAAAGGCACCCATGCTGAGTATAAAGATATTTGATTTTTGTCGATCGGATAAAAATTGTGGGCGTTGTGATGTACACCAGCTTGAAATAGTGTTTTTCAGAAAACGCGTTTTAAGTTTTGGTACGAGAAATCTTGCAATTATTAGCTTATTACCTTAATCGGCAATGCCTTAATTTTTAGGCATTAATGGGATCATATTCTAGACATCTTAAAGTATCATTTAAGCCAATAAAAAATTTTTTTTATTTTTTGAAGCCGCAAAGGTGTTATACCCCCTTAATAAAGTTGATTTGTTTTTATGGGATCGTTGAACATAAATCCAAGATCAAAATTACAAAATTAAGAATGGTGGATTTTATATGACGGACTGAAATACAAAAAGCTATATTTTAACAGTAGTAATCATTGACTTGTTTTTATGAGTATTTATACGATGATATCATGATTTCTTTTAAGATTGCTTATTATAATTGCAATTTTAAGATAAAAATTAAAAAATTTGAAATATTGTAATACTCTGATATCTTTCAATATTATATTTAAAGTTTAATAATTTTTCAGAATTGCATATAACTTTTTGTCTCGTATTTTATCATGTTAATAGCGATTTCGAGATAAAAATTATTCGAGATAAATTTTTTATAATGCAGATCGATAAAATAGTTTTTATCTTATTGAACGCGAATTAAAAAATAAAATATTATGCCTGTAAATTAGCCTATAAAATTGTAGTTACCAGAGTTTACCAAGTGGAAGTACGAGTACGAGTACGTACCAGTGCGATTTAAAACTCCTTTAGCTTTGGGGTGCTTGATTATAGTGAGTCCCCTTGCCTCTCACTTTTCGGAGTGTTTGATTACAGTGAATCCCTTTGCCTCTTACTCTTCGGGATTGATTACAGTGAATCCTCTTACCTTTCACTCTTCAGGATGCTTGATTACAGTGAGTTCCTTTGCCTCTCACTTTTCGGGGTGCTTAAATATAATAAGTCTTCTTAACTTTCATTAACTAATCTTCGTCAATAATTCTGTTTCATTCAAAAAGCACATAATTTCAGAAAATTTGTTATTTTCTGAACTTCCATTATTATTATCTACAGAAGCGTTAATATTGGATTTTACTTGAGAAATTTCAAAGAGTTCAATCACATTAGAAGGAAATGGTAAACGATTTTTAGTTTTAATCCGTTTGTCAAGATGAATATAATTGAAATAACTACATCAGAAGTATCCATTGCTCTACCAAAAACATCTTCCAAATTTGCGTGGAGATTATATTTTTTAGCATGGTTTAATCTGAAATTTTTATAATCCTTATTTCGAGCTTCTGATCCTTCTTCCCCAAGTATTCCAACTGGTAAAATACTCGTAGATATTATTTGAGCTCCATGAATCAAAACTTTATGTATGGTAGATGGCATAGAGTACATGGATAGCATTTAATATAAAGTTCAGCTGTCGAAGTACATAATTTCTTAAAATGCTTTATTAATTGGAAAATAACAAGACAAAAAAATTAAAATTGTTTAAAAATTTGAAACTAATTGGTGATTGAGTCTTATGCAATCAGCAAAAAAATCAGTATTACTAAAAGCTCGACGAGTTGCCATCGTTGCTAGTCCCACTTCCCCCCGATTTACTTGTCGATTTTAAGTCCAAATTTTTTCCACATAATTATTTGTATTTCCTTCTTTCTTTAGCAAATCTTTTTTTATTTTCTTCAGATCTTACTTGTCATTACAACCATTAGATCTTCTTATCTATTCTCATTGTATATTGAAAAAAATTAAAACTATTAATGTTATGTAAATATTCAAAAAATTATGGAGGCAAACTATGGAAGCTGGCACTGTGAATTTTAGATGAGAAATCAAAAATGTTCACTTTAATACAATGTAAGTGATGGTATAAGTCCTTCAATTCCAATTGCAAAATTGCTTTTACATTATTTAATTGTATTCTCTCAAGTCTTTTATAAGAATACCTATTGTACAATGCTAAATTATTAATATTAGTGTATCTTTTTAAACATGGAGAAGCTAAATTAAAATTAATGCAAGATTTTAAAAATCTAATACGTGCTCTAACATTAATGCTTAATTTTATCAAGTTACAAAATTTTTTTAGAAATTGACATGTTTCAGTACCAAATTGATTTCGAATATAAGAAAATATGAAGTTAAAATAATTATGATTATAACGCATCATTTCGCCCATGTATATAAAATTAATAAATAATAAGGTTCTGTAAGTATAAAACAATGTAGTCAAAAAAAGGACAAAGAGCCAATAATGTAGCAAAGAACTTTAATTTAAATTAAATCATAAAATTCATATAACAATTGTAATTAACAAAAACAAACGTTTCGACTTCGCTCGAGTCATTTTCAATGTTGTCGTAATATTTAAATATCGCTATAAACTAATAATATACATGGTATTGCAAAACTCATTATAATCTCGTATTCTTCATTTCGTATAGTACGCTGCGAGTCATTTATATCGAAAATCAAAGTAGAAAACAATATTCTAGAAAAGTAACCGTGAACAAAAAAATTGATACTTAATACATACAAATTAGTAATATAATAATGTATTTTGTCAGTAATATCGGTAAATGTGTTGAGAGTCCATTAATAAAAAGAGAGAAAAAAAAACGCAGGTAGATGGTAATCCATATCGTGATATTGGTTTATTTAATTGAAGCAAATTTGCAAAAGTAACGAACATCTAACTTCCACGTCAGAAAACGCAATGTCGAAAAGGAAAACATTTATCGAGAACGGAAAAACGTTAGTTATTATTATACATAATTTACTCACGCATGCACGTACGCATCTTTGGTCGTAAACTATCAAAGCTTCTATAACTTATAGAGAAACAATTTAATCAAGATCCGATATTCTTGCCGTTTAATAGTTTAAAAGAAAAAAATTAATTTAATAACTAAGTAATATTTGAGATAATTATTACGCACCGATTAATATGCGAATTAATGATGCATGAATCACCGATAATTTACTAGCTATAGTTCGAGCTCAAGCTCGAGAGTCTTATCTCTTCGGAGACAAAATTGGTCGCGGTTTTCCTTTGAAACAGTAGCTAGCAGTGTAACTACATCCAAGGTCAATCGAGAAAGAATCTAGAGAGAAATGATTGATCGGCTTCTTTTGTTCTACGGGCCCAGCTCTTTGTATTCTATCGCCGATCCAATATATAAATCCCGGGTTTTGCTGCCTCGTTGGTTCAGATCGGAAGAAGACATCGACGTGACACCACGTTAGTCGAAGTCGTGGAGCAGTAGCTCTTGAATTTTGCATTAGCCACCAGACCCATCAGATCAGTTAGAGTCATACAGTCGCGACTTAACTATCATAAACCGACAGCCATTTCGTGGCATTCCGCATACTCCAACGAGCTGATCCTCGAATTACGTCCGACAAAATAGCGAGAGCAAAGGCTAGTAATAATAAGTTAAATGAAATATTATAATTATCGATTGCATGCCGTTGTAAAATAACTTTTGTAACTTTGATAAATAAGTAGAAGATGTAACTTATAGTTCGCATTTTGCCATTACTAAGAAATAAAGCAGAATATTTAATGTCAGATTGCACATTGTTATGTACCCGTAGTATTGAGATTGAAATAACATAAAATAAAAAGAATAATTAATGAAAGATTTATAAATTATTAAGACTTATAAATTATTAAGAAATTCAAGAATTATTGAAAGAATTATTTGAATTAATTCTAAACAGTTGATGAAATAATGATAGTTGCAGATTATTAGTATAATAGTTACGAATTATTAATAATATTTGAGAAGAAAATTAATAATATTTGAGAATTATCATGAATTAGTAGCACTTGTGAATTATAGCGAATTATTAATAGTTGAGAATTATTAATAGTTAATAATTGATAATAGTTAAGAATTATTGAAAATTATATTGAATTAATAATTGAAAATAGTTAAGAATTATTGAAAATTATTTTGAATTAATAATTGAAAATAGTTAAGAATTATTGAGAATTACTTTGAATTAATAGTTGAAAATTATTATTGCGAATTAATTGGGAATTAATAATTTTCAATACTTATTGAAAATTATTACAAATTACTTGAGAATTGAAAACTATTCAAGAATCAGCGCAAATCAATTGAGAATTAATGAAAATTAATTGAGAATTAAGAATGATTATGAATTAATTAATGATAATTAAGATTTATTGTGGATCATTGAGTTTATCAAGAATTCTTGATTATAAAGAACTATTCTTATTAAAAACTATTCGAGAATTAATGACATTTAAGAACTATTGTGAATTATATAATTATAACAAACGTAGTTAAATCAAAACTTAACAACAAGAAGAGCATAAAACCATAACTTAAGATATTCTTTGTGATATTTATATATTATATAATTATAATATATAATTACGTTAATAATAAATAGTTTAGCCGTTCCGGCCACAACCTAGTTATCTTCGTAAAATTACAAATATCCATAAAACACAGAATTTACCTAAATCTAACATTAAATTCAGCGGTCAAAAATATAAATATACATAAACGCATTCTTACCACTTTCCTCTATATTAGCGAATATTTTAGAAGATTTAGAACAAGAAATTATTACGACCAATAATATTGTTGTAGTCTATTTATTTCCGTTATGTCGATGACATTATATTGTTCGTGCATAAAGATAAAATTGAGAAGATTTTGGAATTGTTTAGTTCGTATCATGAAAGAATAAGGTTTATAGTAGACTTTAGCGATGAAAATGGCATTAATTTTTTAGACGTTAAATTAATGAGACAAGAAGGAAGAATTATCTTTGACATATATAAAAAACCAACTAACTCAGGGAGAGATCTGAATTATTATCCGAATCATCCTTTTAGTGCACAAAAAGAGGTGTAATCATTGGGCAATTAGACAGAATATTACTTTTATCCACAATTTCAAGAAAAAAATATTTCACTCTGTTAATTAATGGTTTTCCCTTGAATTCATTTTTTCAACAATAAAAAACAGAATCAAAACTTTAGAAAATAGAACCAATTTAGATAAAAATAGTGATTGGAATAATAATGGAAACGACTCTAATTCTAATTTAAGAAAAAAGTTTTTTATAATATCATATTTAAGTAAAGTATCGGAAAAATTTAATAAATTATCTCATAGTCATTGCTTTAATATTGCTTACAAACCTATAAATAAACTTAATAGTTTTATAAAAACAGAAAAAGATTGCTTATGTAAAGAGGACCATTGTGATTTATAAGATAAATAAGATAATTGTCTGTATTATGAATGTTCTTACGTTGGCCAAACAAAAAGAAAATTAAAAATTCGAATTAAAGAACATAAGGTTGACATAGAAAATTCACTTCCGATATGTCAGTAGTTTCACGTCATAAAATTAATGAGATGCATGAATTGGATTGGGATAATGTTAAAATTTTAGACGCAGAACAATTATTAGTCAAAAGAAGAATTTCTGAGATGATATAGTAGTATCAATAAGCAAAGTGACACTGAAGGTTTGCCTAATGTTATTTGTCTTTTCTAAAGAAAGATCTCTCTCACACTTAAAATAATTCTAGAATAATCTAAACTTTAAATACACATATAAATAGCAGACACATATGAAGATATGAACAAATAATAATACACAATGTCACGACGAATTTCCATCTGTGTGAGAAAAGTGCTTAAGATCATTTTGTTTGTAAAACAGGTAACGAATTGTTAATCCTTATCAAATTGACTAGAAGATATTAACGATATTATAATTTTTTAAATTAGAATCTGGCAACTCTTGTTCTATATAATTTGCAATATAATAATTGGCGCTGCAACGTTTCACGATGTACTCTTACAAGAGGAAAGAATGCGTTTATGTATATTTATATTTTTGATCACTGAATTTAATGTTAGATTTATGTAAATTCTGTTTCATGGATATTTGTAATTTTATTGAAGATGGTCAGATTGTGGCCAAAACATCTAGATTATTTATTAACATAATTATATATTAAATATCACAAAAAATATTTTGTGTTGTGGTTTTATGCTCTTTTTGTTGTTAAGTATTGTGAATTAATTAAAAGAATTAATTATAGTTGAGATTTATTGCGAGTTAATGTAAAATAATCCAGATATCTAAAAATTATTATGAATTATTATGAATTAATTAGAAATTAATAATTGTAAACAATCATTGGAAATTCTTTGAGAATTAATAATAGTTTGAATTCATAATAGTTGATGAATTAATAAAAGCTGATTTATTTATAATAGTGATAATTAGTTGTCGAATTATTGACAGCTAGTTGAAGAATTAACAATAGTAATTACTGATGGATGAATTGATAATAGTTGGCGATTAAGACTGATGCTGATTGAAATTAATAACTTTTATTAATCATTTGTATCTGAAAACAACCTTCATTATCCTGTCCTTTACTTATTATCCAGAAGTAAAGGTAATTAACAATAAGAAGGATGTATTAACACGTACACTGTGTTCTTAGTGTCCTGAGAGTTCACTCCTGTGCGATCTAAAAACATAGCTGTCGATTAAACGTTCTTGAGTTCGCTTCCACAAGCTGGTGTGCTACTCAGGAATGAGTTACTCTTATATGTTGGCTGCTGATCTAAAAATATAGTGACGATTATATTCTTTATTCTTGGCGTCCCAAAAGTTTCCGCTAGTTGTGTTACTCAGAAATGAGTTACTCTCACAGGTCATGTGCGACCTAAAAATAAAATTGCCCTTTAAATAGAATCTTTGAATACGATCTACAAATTAAATTGATTAATTGTAACAACATTGTATTAGGATTGGATAATCCCTCTCTGCCTAAAATAAAATATATACGCATTTATTTAAGCACGCAGTCTGATAAAACGCTGTGTTCTTAGCGTTCTAAAAACTAGCTCTTAGCGACTAACACTAGTGAAACCTACATACAAAGTAATCGTGAGAAACGCTTTATTTATGGAGTCCAAAGAGTTTGCTCCCGCTATTTGGTATACTACTTAGAAATGAGTTACTCCCACAAGATATGTGCGACCTAAGAATAGAGTTGCTCAATGCGTCATATAACGTTAAGTTGTATTAATTGGAAAGATAGATTAAATCTAGTTCGCATTTGCAGAGCATTGTGGAATAACGAACTCATAGAGCTTGTTATTCAAACAAGACTTCGATCCACATTACCCTAATCCAGCTCCTTCTAGCATAAAAGATTTTCGCTCCTTCTCAAGCTAATCAATAAATTCGACGAAAAAATTCTTTAAAAAGGAATTATAAAAACGATCAATAGAAGATACTTTAATTTCCCTAACATTGTAGATGACTCATATGAAAACCAAGCTTAGAGACAGTCTTAATTAAAGATTAAAAAAATTCGCCAGTATACTAAAAAAACAATTTACCTCTGAACATCGCATTCACTATTAAATTAGAATAGCGAAGACGCTAAAATCAATATCGATAGCGCAAATGTTGTTACAGTTGATTTATCAAACAAGCAATTAGAATTTGGTATAGACATCGATGAACATTGATAGAAATTTTAAACTTGAGCCTAACCTAGGGTAACATAGCCATTGATAGTGAAATATCAGATATATTATATATTGAATACAACCTCACGTAAATCTCTCGCAAATTAAATTGTAGTTAATAACTTTATGCTGTTCTAACCGGTACAACAGTAGATTCATTGGAGAGATTCTGTCATGAGTGAACTCTGCTAGATAAGTGGACTGAAGTGTAAGGTAACACTTAACCCATGATTTTTTTTCTTTCCAAATTCCTCAAAAAATTAGAAGTCTAGATAAATAAAGAATTAAAAAAACTGTTACCCTCACGACCTTCCTATATTCTCCAGAGATTAAGGTAACTTATATATGAGATGATTTGTAGTAAATTTTATTAGGTGTTGGAATTAATTCGTAGCGTTTTACAAAGTATTTATAAGTTTTAAAAGTACTTTCATTAATGTATTTTTTAATGCTCATGTGAAATAAATAACATTCTTTCATTAAAAAACGCTACGAATTAATTCCAACACCTAATATATTTTATAACGTTTAACCAATTGATTTATTTACGCGCAATCACTCCATTTTCCGTTAATCACATCCTTTTGGCCTTGGACATCTCAATTACCTTCGCTCTCATCCTGAGATATTGTCGACCCAGCAGGTAATCTCGAAAAAAGAGCATCCGATCTGCCTTTCAGCCGAAGAACGCAGGAAAAGTTGGAACTAAGCGAATCGCGCGTACAAAAACGTAAACAGCGATCTGTAATAAACTCTTATTATTGTTTCGGCAATCGCGTCGCGATTTGATTCGTTTGTGGTTTCTGAGACGTAACAGGCGTTATAACAGGGATATGATACTGCAGAGTGCAGTGATAGGTCAGATGTGTACATTCCTGATTGAGGTCGAAAAGCATGCATAGTAATCTGGGTAGCTGTGTATATGATCACCCTCATTGTGAAACATTCGGATTGGTACACAGGATTGCGGCAAAGCGTGTCATTGATGAGGCGCTGAGCTATCGAAGTTAGGACGAGCGAAACAGGAGATTAGTGTATGACAGCGCGAGTTTTTTTGGACGGATTGATTCTTGACTGCGAGCTTAACGTGGATGTGTCACCACTTGCAAAAGAACAGGTGGGGACGGAGGAAAGTGTTAACCTGTGGTCTATTGATGAGGTGCATAAGGCAATACGGGACCTCCCTAATCGGAAGACTCCTGAGATTGATCTGATAAAGTCTCAAATGATTAGCGCTTAGGTAGAGACGTGAAATTCATGGAGATGATTGATTTGTTTAATGACTGTTGCATTCGGAATTTTCCCGTCTGTTTGGAAGCAGGATCTAATTAGAGTTTTTCTGAAATCCAAAGACAAGAACCTGGGATGCTCCATGTCTTACAGATATATTTATCTGCTTTCGTTCTTGAATAAACTCTTGGAGAAGTTGATCAAGTACAAATTGAACTCCTTTCTATTTGATCCATGTTTCTCTTCTAGGATACGGTTACAGACGAGGGCGCTCGATGCTGTGATGTCTCTGAGATGAGGTGTGTCGACACGCTTGTACGAGCGATAAATGTGTCATGGCTATTTTGTACAATGCTACGGCGTTTAACAATCTCTGGTGGCCATCCATTACCAGGGAGCTTGTACTGAGGAAGTGTCCGAGTAATTTGCTATTACTTACTTATTAGTAGGTTATTTAACGGGTAGGACTTACCATGATGGGTAACTTTAATAGAGTAATTAAGAGTGTCTCCAAGGATTATCCGCAGGGTTCCATTCTAAGACCTGATCTGTGCAATTCCTTTTTCATTGGTCTCCTTCGCCAGATGGAGGCAAGAGAATGCGAGTGTTTTGCATATGCCGATAATCTTCTTGTACTGATGAAAAGAAATAGTCTGAGAGTCTTGGAAAAAAAAATTGAAATCACATGTTGTATTTTACAGAAAACAAATTCAGACAGAGTCATTCTCTTCGTAATTTACAGAGAATAAATTAATGCTCTCTAAGGAGAAGTCAGAGATGATACTCCTGGGCTCGTTGTCTGACAGATCTCGTATAGTAAAAATAAGGAGCAGTACAATAAAGATATCTGGAGAGGCTAAGTACTTAGGAATCACTTTTTTTTAGGCTCGTTTCAACATAACAAGACACATAGAAAACGTTTGTGCAAAAAATGAAACAGGCATCGAAATATTTGGTAGAATTGATGAGGGCAACATGGGGTCTCAAGCAAGCTACTTTGCTGGCAAAAGAATCTTCTTAGCTATCATAACATATGGCACAGGGAACATAGCAAGATCTGGTCAGGAAACAACATGTTAGAGTACTACTAAATGCTCAAAGATATGCTTTGTTAAGAATTACTAGAGCATACAGAATGACATCTACTGAGACATTATAGGTTATCGCTAATGTCGAGCCGACTGACCTAATCCTCAGAGAAAGGGCATTGGTATTTAGAGCTAGGAAAGATGTCTTACTTATGGCAAGTTTATCTCGGTACCTGACTCTGTGCTAGGTGCAAGGTTAAAAGTAGCATCAGAAGGGGAATTATAGCTGAGTGCAATAAAAAATGGAACAACACTCAGAAGGGGAGAACAACTTACTAGGGAATATTTCCCTTGTGTATTGGACAGAATGAGTAGAAAATGGATTAATAAAATTGGCCATTACACAGCTCAGGCCTTAACGGGACATGGGAATTTTGCTGAAAAGTTTTACTTTTTCGAGTTAACAATCTCATCTAAATGTGGGCTTAAGGATTCTCCAGAGCACACTCTATTTGACTGCGTGAGATTTGCGTCGATTAGGGATAAATTCAAAGTAAAACTTGAAAGATAGGGGCTGATATGGCCGCCAAATAAAAAGACACTTCACAAAATACAATAATATTTTCTTTATTTGCAGACTACATTACAAAAGTTTTAAAGGCTAAAAAGAGGTCAACATGATATATTAGGTGTTGGAATTAATTCGTAGCGTTTTTTAATGAAAGAATGTTATTTATTTCACATGAGCATTAAAAAATACATTAATGAAAGTACTTTTAAAACTTATAAATACTTTGTAAAACGCTACGAATTAATTCCAACACCTAATATAATGCTAATTATAAAACATCTATAAGGCGAAGTGCTCCATTTAGAGCCGTTGACTCCACCTAGAGATTCCCACTGGGCAACGGTTTTTTGTCCCTGATAGTCAAGTGGCTGTGAGGGATAAATAAGCGGCTAAGATTATTCCCATTTCCATTACTTCTAAGTATGACTTACTCACCTATAATGAATCTGATCGACAGGATGGGATTTTTATGGGTCTGTCCCCGTCGTGGCGAAGTTGGATAGATGCATAAACTAGTATGGGATATGCTCTCAAAGTACGATTATATCTCGGAGCTGAGGGTTTTAAATTCTCAGTCGTCACAATCCCTTAACATTACATGTTAAAAACCACGAACGAATCAAATCGCGATGCGATTGCTAAAACAATAACAAGAGTTCAGTCATGGATCGCTGTTTGCGTTTTTGTACGTGCAATACGCTTAATCCCAATCTTCTTTGCGTTCCTCAGCCGCAAGGCAAGTCGGTTGCTTTCTTTTCGAGATTACTTACTGGCAATATCTCAAGATGAAAGCGAAGGTCAATTTTCACAAATGGTAGAGTGTCCAAGGCCAATATGAATATGGATAATGGAAAATGGAGTGATTGCGGGTGAATAAATCAATTAGTTAAACATTATAAAATATAAAATTTACTATAAATCATCTCATATATAAGTATATAATTCGTTACAATGTTAATAAAATTTAAGATAAAGCTTTTTCCTTAGGCTCGACTTAAGGACGTGAGTATCATTAAGGATCATAGACAACATATTTTTTAATATTTCGACTCTCATAAAAGTAGAATGGTATTCGGGAAATGACTTATACATTATTTCATTACATTTTTTGTAAAATATGGATAGATATTTTTCGAAGGTTTCTATTCTTCAACCGCTCGTATAAGTGGATTGCTTGATTCTAAAATATGTGCTCTAATATTCAATTGTTAATTCGCGTTCCCATCAATACGGGTCCATATCTGACTGCTCTAGCAGATAGATTATCTTTTGTAGGGTGTTGAATCTATTACTTTTGAAGAATCTCTTTGGGTTTTCGAATTCTACGAGATGTTTAAATCTTTTGTTCTCTAGAGAGAAGCGCAAAATAAGAATTTGTAGATCTCTGAATGTATCAAGCACGGCAGCATTCTGCCTAACTGTTCTTCAAATAGGCGCTGATAAATAAAGGACCTAGGTTTCTGTTCTTGATCCTCTCGAAATTTATTATCAAAAGAATTCCAAATAATATATGTGTTACAAAAAGTTAAATCGAACAAATAGTGTAGTAGGAATCTTAAATAAAGTTTGAATTGTTCCTGATCTATTGGCTCGTTGATAGAACGGCTAAATAAGCTGGTCTGTAACTCGACTAAATCAGTGTCATTCAACAAGTCTACGCCCAAAAGAAAATTAATTTCATAAGGAAACGTAATATAATACTGAAAGCTCTTCTATATTTCTCCCATAAACTGGAGAAGATCGTCATGGTAAAGATATAGATCTCAAATTCTTGACATTATATTAATGATATTTGTTCTTGGGCGAGCGTTAAAGGGCGAGAATGTAGCTGTGATTGCAGCCACCGTAAACGTTGAGGAATCTCGGAGGATCGTGAGGGTAAAAGTCTCTTTAACTTTTTATTTCTTTCATTACTCATTTAGACATTTTCTAACTTTTTCTAACTTTGGGGAGATTGGAAGAAAAATAATCATAGCTTAAGTTTTATCTTATATTCCGGTCCACTCATCTAGCAGAGTTCACTCATGGCAGAGTCTCTCCAGTGAATCTACTGCTGTACTGATTAAAACAGCATGGAGTTAGTAACTATGATTTAATTTGCGCTGGCAAGAGGGACTTACGCGAGATTGTCCAATATATCTGATATTTCAATATCAATGGCTATGTTACCCTAACTTATAAGCTCAAGTTTAAGATTTCTATCAATTGTTCATCGATTTGTACACCGAATTTTAATTGCTTGTTTGATAAATCAATCGTAACAGCATTTATACGACATTGACTTTAGTGTCCTCGTAATTCGGTACTGGATGCGATATTCTGAGGTGAATTGTTTTAATACATTGACGATGGCGAATTCTTCTAATCTTTAATTAAGACTGTCTTTCTCTAAGCTTGACTTTCATATGAGGCATCTACAATGTTAATAATTTAATTAAGGAAGTTAAAGTATCTTCTATTGTTAAAGTATCGTTCTTATAATTCCTTTTAAGGAGTTCATTAATTTTATCGAATTTATTGATTACCTCGAGAAGGAACGATAAATCTTTTATGCTAGAAGGAGTTGGATTGGTAGGGATCGAGGTCTCGTTTAATATCTCGTTTGAATAACGAGCTCTATGTCTTCGTTATTCCACAATGTTCTGCAAATGCAATCTAGATTTAATCTATCTTTCCGATTAGTAAAATTTAATGTTATATGATATATCAAAGAACAACTTTATTCTTAGGTCGCACACGGCTAGTGGGAGTAACTCATTTCTGAGTAGCACACCAGCTAGCGGAAGCAAACTCGTTGGGCTCCAGAAATAAAGCGTTTCTCACGACTACTCTATATTTAAGTCTCACTAGCGTTAGTCGCTAGGAGCTAGTCTCTAGAACGCCAAGAACACAGCGTTTTATCAGACTGTGCGCTTAAATAAATTCATATATATTTTGTTCCAGATAGATGAGAGGATAAAATTATCCAGTCCTAATACAATGTTGTTATAATTAATCAATTTAATTTGTATCCAAATAATCTATCGACAACTTTATTCTTAAATCGCACACGGCCTGTGAGAGTAACTCATTTCTGAATAGCACACCGATTAACGGAACTCTATGCCAAGAATAAAGAGTATAATCGTCACTATATTTTTACTATATTCTATCATTAATTAATTCATAATTATCCTTAATTCTCAATTAATTTTCATTAATTCTCAAAGATCGTTAATTAATTCTCAATAATACTTAAAGATAATTAATTCTCACTTAATTTGCAATGATTTTCGAACAATTCTTAATTAATTCGCAATAATTCTCAATAACTATCAAAAATTATTAATTTTCAATTAATTTGCAATAATAATTCTCAACTATCAATTCAAAGTAATTCTCAATAATTTTCAATTGTAATCAATTATTAATTATTAATAATTCACGAGTGCCATTAATTTACGATAGTTCTCGACTATTATTAATTCTCAACTATTATTAATTTTCAACTATTAATAATTTGTAACTATTAATAATGTACAACTATTATTAATTCATCAACTATTTAGAATTCACATAATTCTTTTAATAATTCTTGAATCTCTTATAATAATTTATAAATCATGAACTGTAACAAATTTAGATATATTTTATGTTTATGAATTACTGTGTTAGGATGTAGCGATTCTTGTTATTATCCCACCGCTGCCAGAAATGTTACGAATTCGTATATTAAGAATAGTTAGTAGTCCCGAATTGAATATTTTTGCGTTATATTGTACGTAGCGTCGCTGCCGAGCGCGGAATGGGAAGAGAGAGAAAGAAAGACGGTCCAGTGCAGCGCGCAGGCAGAACATAGGATTGAAAGAGTAACGGAATATTTATTGGAGTAGAAGAGGTATGATCAGAATGGAAGCGAGTCTCAGGTCGAGTGGATCGATGGCAAACCATGAGACTTCTAGCGCCAGCGTATCGTGCTACAAGAATTCTTTATAATAATCTATTATAATAGATTTAGAATTTTAAATTAATAGTTACTTAGGAGACAAAGACGCCTATGTATCGAAAATGGAGGAAATTCTTTCACTAACACTTATGTAATTGTTAATAAAGATCCAATTAAAAAATTGACTAAGGACTTACGTACATTGCCGGTGAGATGGAAGCGTGATTGGTTTATTGACGAACAAACATATAGGAGATTGCTTACAATTGATGGTGTTATCTAGAGCTTACGGTTTGATCAAAATACATAAAGACGGTAACCTATTGAGAGTAATTGTGTCCTCTGTTAACAGCCCATTATCTTTCTCTTTTTTTACATAATATAATTAATGATAGCACACCAAAAGCTCCTAGCCACATTAAAGACAGTTTCCATTTGAGCATTTAAATGATAATGTTTTTGATTCTGAATATGTTTTGGCTTTGTTGTAGTATCCCTTTTTACTAATATTCTTGTTGTAGCTAGTATTAAATAGCATCGATAGGAGATGGATTTATATTTCGGCGAAGACAAATATTTCAAAAAACGAATTCATTATTGGTGATAGATTTATTTTAGATTCAACTTTTTTAATAACAAAACTTATAAACAGATATTTGATACTCAAATGGGTTCACCGTTATCGCCGATTATCGCCGATATTGTAATGCAAGATCTAAAAGAAATAAAAGCAATAAAAAAATTGTCAGTACAACTATTGTTTTATTTTAGCTATATTGATGATGTTATTCTTGCACTTCCATCTGATACTATCAATGATGCTTTAAATATTTTTAATTCTTTACATACGAGATTGAAGTTTACTTTAGAGGTTGGTACAAGTGACAGATTTTTTTTGATATTATGCTTATTATAGATAATCAGAGAATTATATTTGACATTTATCATAAAAAGACGTTTTCAGGAAGGTTCCTTAATTTCCATTCAAATCATCCTCTTTGCCATAAAAAAGACACTATTATCAGCTTCATAGACAAAATTATCCTCTTATCACATCCACGGTTCTAACAAAAAAATCTGATAGATGCTATTCATACTTTTTTAAATAATTGTTATCCTCTCTCATTTATCTTCTCTACAATCGAAGATTAAATGAAGATTAAAGTTCCACATAATAAATATATTACACATAATTTACAAGTTAAAGATAAATATTTTACGATTCCTTACGTCAAATCTATTTCCGAAAGTTTCCTCCCTATTTCCAATATGTTTCATTGTAAATTAGTCTTTTCTATCCCTAACACATTAAAAAGTTTTATAAAAAGAGGAAAAGAGCTAGATTTTCTATCCAAATAGAATGTATTATAGTTTATAAGATCTCCTGTGACAATTGTGAGGTGAGTTATGTTGGTCAGACAAAAAAAAATTAAGTAAACAAGATTATACGAACATATCTCTGACATTAAGAAGAATACTGGTTCTCTTACTGTCATAACTGATTATCGTATTAATTTTGATTACAATTTTAGATGGAACGAGGTGAAAATTTTAGATTGTGAATCTTTGTATAGCAAGAGATTGTGTCTGAAATGATTCACATTAGAAGACAGAAACAAGGTCTTAATAAACAGAATGATACTGAATCGTTACTTGAAACTTACTCACAGATCATTCGATCTATTTCTCCTTCTTAACTGCATTCTTTTTCTATTTATTTCCCCTCTCCCTACTTTCTCTTCCCTCTATTTTTTCCTTATGCTCCTCTTCCTTTTTAGTTTACCACTTCAATCTTCTTGTCTTTATATGTATTTTACATTGTCTTTGAGCATCTTAGAGAGATGTCTACATTAAATCTCAATTGCCTAATAATAGTTAACATATTACATTGACACACAATAGAAGGTATTTATTCTTAATTTATCTGTTAATAAATTAAATATATATAATTTATGACGGTACATCACACATTTTCAACCCGCATTAATAACTCCAATTACTACATTTCTCATAATATTAGGTTTTTTTTTGCCTTTTTATTTTTATTTTTATTACTTGCAACTCAGTTTGTACTTTTCTTATTAGATTTAATTTCTTATTCCTGTGGCAATTTCACATTACATTTTATATTTTTAACAGAAACAAGTATGTTCGTCCTTAATTTACATACACAATCACAGAGGAATACATTGTTATCAATTACAACTTTCTTATAATATATTTAATATACTTTTATTCTATATTAGTAGGAATAATAGGCGGGTTCTAACTCAGGTTCTCTGAGGGGAGCGCGGGGCGCGGGGATACTCATAGGCGCGGGGGAGTAGGCGCGGGGAGTACTGGTAGACGCGGGGAAGGGAGGGGAGGCGCTGGAAGTCCCAGCGCTATCGATGTTTACGTCCCGGTGCTATCGATGTTTACTGATGTGTCGCCATGTGCGGTGTCATGTACAGACTCCGCGTCCATCCTAAAGTGCTGTTGTGGTGTCATGTACTATTGGGACCGCAGCCTCCGCAGACCCCGCGTCTATCCCAAAAAAAAAAATGCGTTTCAGGCAGTCACTGCAGTGTCCATCCCTAAATGCGTAGCAATATTATAAGGCGAACAAGAAATATTAAAGAAAAAAAAGGAAGAAAAAAAACCTATATAATAAAAAAATTCTTACCTTCTCCACACCCTCTCCCTCTCCGTCCTCCTCATCCATCCTGAATTCTTAGTCCTCTTCCTCTTCCTCTTCTTCCTCCACCGTCTTCTCATCCTTCTCTTCTTCCTCTACCACCTTTTCCTCCTCCTCTTCTTCCTCCTCTTATTCCTCCTCCTCTTCCTCCTCCTCCTCATCTTCCACTGAATTCCTCTTCCTCTTCGTCCAAACCCTCATCGAAATTGTAGATGAGACAATTGAACACAATTCTATTAATGCTTACTCGCTTGAGATCGTCCGCCTCATCAGCAGCCTCGATGAGGCGATAGAACAGTCCTAATTCATCTATGCGTATTCGAGTGAGATCAATTATAATATTATCATGAATCTCCTCTAAGAAATAGGAGGAGACGCTCTCTTCTTCAGTTTCTCCTTCTTCCTCTTCCACTTCCACTTCCTCTTCCACTTCCTCTTCTTCCACTTCCTCTTCTTTCACTTCCTCTTCTTCTTCCACAGCCTCATCGAGATTGTCGAAGAGGTATTTGAGCGCAATTTTATTAACGCGCACATGCCTGAGATCGTCCACCTCATCGGCAATTTCAATGATCCGATGGAACAGTTCTAATTGATGTACGTGTAGTTGAGTGAGATCTATGATATCACGCTGACTCTCCTCTGAGAAAGAGGAGGAGGAGGAGGAAACGCTCTCCTCTTTAGTTTCTTCTTCCACTTCCTCTTTAGTTTCTTCTTCTACTTTCTCTTTCATTTCCTCTTCCTTCACAGCCTTATCGAGATTGTCGATGAGATGTTTGAACGCAACTCTATTGATGCACACATGCCTGTGATCTTCCACCTTGGCAATGAGGCGATTGAACACTCCTAATTGATCTATATTTAATTTAGTGAGATCAACTGTGATATTATTCTCAATATCCTCTAAGAAAGAGGAGGAAGAGGAGGAGGAGGAGAAGGAGGAGGCAGTTTCCTCAACTTTTTGTTGTTGTTTTTGCATGTTATAACTGCACAATAAAAAAATTATCATTTCACTTAATCGCAGAAAATGTGCAACAATATTCTATCATTAACGCTAAAATAGTAGAATATTGTTGCACATTGGGGAAAAAATATATCACTCACGTCTTAACACGTCTTGCGCGCGGACAAAGCAGAACAAAGACTGACGTTGAGAATCGATCTTCGCCGTTGAGAAGCGAGCCTGCCTAGGATCTATAGGGGGGTGGGAGGCAGTTGTATATAAAACACTTTAGATCATAAGTGCCGTCACGAAAAGTTATCGCTATAGCGCGTCGAGATATAGGATGAATGGATGGATGGATGGATAGACGGATGGGAAGTAAAGAAAGTACATATATATAATGATATGAACAAAAAAAAATTTTTTATTCACATATTATTACATCATTTCTTTTTTTTACGTATTAAAAACTAAAGCCAATAGCTCGCAATTGACGAGCTGATGTTTGTTAAAAATATCACTATCGCGTATAGCGTTTTTGGACGCGATGTTGGAGAATCGCATATATTATACTTGACATCAACCGTATCGACGAGTCGGGTTAATCGTTCGAACGTTACATCGATACATTCGTCAAACTCAAACATACGTCGTAGCGTCGTTTCGGTCATCATCATGCGTACGGACGAAGAATTGAGACGTACAAGCGTAGCATCGTTCAGCATGCAAACGCTGACGGTTAACGGTTCAACACTTATAAAATTGTCCTTATATTCGTTTCGCAGCATCTTGTAAACATTCCATCGCTGCTCGTAGAAACCTTTCCACGTTTCGAGAGACAGCAGCAGTTCATGTCCGTGATGATCTCCCAGGGCGATCTCCACGTCGGTGGACCAACGTTGATTCCAATTTCCAAAAATTTATAACCCGTAGTGGTCAGATCGTAACGTCAACCCAATAAACGTATCTTGCGATGCTCCATGCTGTATATATATATATATACATAATGTTAAAAAAAAAACGTTTCTTTTGCATATAGAATGTTAAAACTTACATGTTACTGCAGTTCTTCTTCGTTTCGTACGATGCGTTGTCTTCAGCGTAGTACATTTTTCAACCGTTCGTACAAGCGAGTATCACAAGCCTAATTGCACCCGCGTAAATTGCGATATATATATAAAACTTCTAGAATCGAAGAGGGGATAACTCCCCCCTCTTTTTCTAAGAATTGCGAACCTGTTGCAACACGTTTTATCGAGTCTTTCTACTTTTTTTTTTTATTTTTTATTTTTTGTTCGCGAGTTTATTAATGCTTATACTTTATGATTTATATTTCGATGGCATCGATGACGTTGGTGATGAGCACGTTGGTGACTTTGACACCTTTTCTCCAGGATATTTCCAATATCTTTTTCCTTCGAAGGCGGTGGATTTGGTGGACTTGGCGACAATGGACAGTACCCCTTCCGCTCGATTGATTTTCGACGTATATATTCCTTTATTCGGTCCATGTCTTAACGCTCGTAACTGAAGCTTACGATTGAATGAAAAAAAAAGTCTAATATACTGCCTATATACATTGCATATATGTACTGTCAGATGTACTGTCTGATCGGACACGTCGCGACACGTTTTATCAAGTTTTATCTTTTTATGTATTTTTCTTTGTCACGAATTTATACATACGTTTATACATACGTACATACGTTTATACATACATACATACATACATACATACATACATACATACATATGTACATACATACGTACTACGTACATACGTTTATACATACGTTTATACATTACAAAGGAAGGGAAAAGAAATACATAATAAATACGTTAACGTATTTTTATTTAAAAAATTCTTTTGCAACCAGTTATATATTTTCAATACATTTTGTAACGCGCAATTCTTAACATGTTGTCCACATCGTATTAGTAACATCTAGATTAGATAAAGATTCCATGTCTTCGTAAACTGCGTCCAAGGCCTCGATGTACATGCGTTCTCGCTCATCGTCCAGAAGCAAGTTCTGCAGCAACGTTCGTTTCTCGCGTCCCTTGACATACACGACAGCATCATCTTCAAATACAGCCATCGTAATTAGACGTTTCGCCTCGTTGTACGGGATCGTCCCGTCCTCCCATGGTGATAAGCAATCAACCAGGAGGCGCAAGACCTGTCGGATCTTGTCAAAAATTTCCATGGCATGGGGCTCGTAAAAATGTAATGCGTGAGAACGGTCCCCTGTTTCAACACCGCTACTTCCTTCACGATAAATTTCTTGTTAACGATGAATCCTTGCAGATCCACGAACGTTGGCACGAGCATGTTGTCGAGAAGACTGCGGTCGATTGCGGTCGATTGCGACGTATCGTAGATCTTATATCGTGTCAGAGGTGCATCTTAGGTGATTTTGCGCACAACATTGTTCAATGGATTATACTGAACCACGCGATCGTGTATGATGAGACAATAGGCTGTTGTATTTGCGGGTACATCCTCTTTACATTCAATGTCTAATCGCACGTCCACGGTGCCACTCTTGACTGATTCGTTCTGTCGAGAGCAATCGATGATCACGAATGGACCATTACGTAAAAAAGTTGTAAAGGTGAGACTCGGCTCGAGATACTCGTATCCGTAGTAGCCCTTGCAGAAACGCGCGTACAATTCGTACAGAATCGCACATCTGTTTTTGTCAAAATCCAGATTCAAGTCATCGTACGGATAACATTCCGAATTCAGGTAAAGTTTCGCATTGGTTAATTTGCAGTCGTCGAATTGACTTACATCCTCGGACATGACGTTTTTTCGACCTGTTTGCATAGCGAAAATAACGTAGCGCGGCTTCTCAAGCTGAGTAGCCGTCTTGATGGCCCACGAATGCTTGGTTGTGCTCTGCAAGAGCGGAAATTCGTACAGATCCCACGAACGAAAAGCCATGCTCAGATATCGTCCGCTCTCCAAAGCGCGCAGCATCGACAGCTTATTTATCTCGCTCAATAACACGTGCGGCATTCGCCACTGTACTTTGAATAATTCGAGCGTTGGCTCTACCGCCGGATCTCCCGTCAGACAATTGTTGTCGTTGCGAGCTCGTATTAAAATCAACTCGTGACGAGCGTTGATCACCACGCGTTTGTAATCTTCGCAAAATCCCAGCAGTACGTAGAGCGGTACACAGAAATTAAAATATCCGGCTGCAGTAGTCTGCGCATCCCAGCCGGCATTCCGTAGAATCACGCTTCTGTCGGATGACACTGTTACATAGTTTTTGAGCGTGCTAGTTATACCCACATTTCTATTACGGTCAATCTCCACACCATTGAGTTCATATCGAATCTCATCGAATATGAACGCGACGCAATTATTTCCCAATCACATGAGCATCCTGGACCACTTTGTTCTTCGTCAGTTTTCCCTCGACATAGAAAGCTTTCGTACGGCAGTGTATACAGATCCTGTTGCTGTATGGGTATTCTTATTTCGTCGCTGTACCCAAACGTGGTGTTGGCGAACGGGTTATACGTGTGAGTCTCAATCTTGACGATGCGATCATCGAAGATCGGCTCGTCTTTAATGTTTAAGATATCAGTCATCTCAAATGTTGCGCACCGCGAAGCCCAAAGACTTTAAAAATATAACGTTCGTCGCGTTGAGTTTCTTCTTCCTGATGCAGCTGGATGAGCGAGCGTTATCGAGCTGTGGCGTCACCGACCTTGTAAAGGATACGTTATCTCTCTGCGTACGCTCCGTTCCGTTCAGCACGAGCATTTCACGCTCACGTTATTACTGTCGCCGTCGTACGTGCAATCTAACGGTGATCTCTTCTCCTCGAAAATCGAGCAATCGTCCGTTTTGATCGACAATGCGTATCGTTAGATCTGTAATGCTCCGTGCGATGATCAGCAGGTAAATGATTTGCGTCGGCCTCTTCGATATCTTATATCCTGGTGCCACGCCCGGCGAAAATTCATGTATCGTGTGCACGCTTTTGCCGTTGCTGTATGCACCCGCGATCACGTTGCATTCTACGCGGATAACGTTTACATTCATTATGTTGATCGACACGTCCGATTCGTGCCACCTTCGCGGTTGCAGTATACGCTTCGACGAGAATCCCAGCAGCGATCCAATGCTGTTGGACTTGTCAAAGTTTATTCTGTACGCACATCTAATCTCACATTTCATCGTGTTGTAGTTTGCGCGGAGCGTAATCGGATATTCTTCACCCTCATCATTATCATCATCATCATCATCAGTGTTATTGTTATTGTCATCATCCACTACATCAACGGTTTCAAGTGCGTCGCGGTGCGGACGTTTTCGTAAAATCGCGCGTTTCAGAAATTCATTTATATCTCGCACTTCGTACGAGCCATCAGAAATTGTATTTTCCACGTCGTCTTTGGTGAAATAAAATTTATTGTTCGATTCGTTCGGTATCGTGTGATAAGTCTCAAAAATCGCCAAACCGAGCTCGTAATCTCCGTCACTCAAATCTATGGCGGGGAAGTATTTCGCCGCGAGGACGGTGCTCTTTCCGCTCAGCGTAAGCGTCAACGACATGATGGAAAAAGCGTTCGACTAATACTAAGATTTCACAGCACCTCGTCGAGCTTTTTAAATTCACGCGCGTCTACCGTTTGCAGAAACCGCAGACACATCTGTCCGCAGAAACTCTGATCGTGCGTCTGATAAGACGTGCGATTGTACTCTATCGCCATAGCGTCGTTCTCGAAATATCGCACCAGTTCCTTAGGCGGTCGAAGATTACCGAAACTGTCAAAATACATGACGCGATTGTTCCTCTTCGCGTACGCTACCCAGTGAGTACCAGGCCCCGTCGCATCGTTCAGATTCACGATACCGCTTTCGTTTCGGCGCACACCGCTCGTCGGTAATGCGTTACGCATGAAAACGCCTCTAAAGTATGGTACACGCATACGTCACGCGAGCTCGTTCAATTGTACATTGGTAGTTGCGCCAGACGGCATTTTTATCATCTTTTTGACGTTTTTTTTTTTCTTTGCAGCTACGCCCTGTCCATGTTTGTATGGACCGAGATACAGTCCATGTCCATATTTGTACGGAGCAAGATACAGTCCGCGACCCTGTTCCATCGCGCGATCGTGACGTTGCAGCTCTTCGAGCTGACGTCGCGCGGTTTTGCTATCCTTTGCTCCATTTGCTTTACCGCTTTCGCCACGCTGGCTGCTCCGCCGATCAAGGACCCGAGTGCACCCAACATTGGTAGAAACGGTAACGCACCGCCTCGTTTCGCCGTCAGAAGTATCCGCTTTTTCGCCGCCTTTTTTTTCGTCGTTTTCTTCTTCGGTTTCATGCCCATGCCGATCTTGGTCTTGGCTTTCATCGCTGCCCAGACGGCAGCTGCGGCGGCTCTCTCGCTCAGAGCCGAATCTCTCGCGACGACGCGTCCTAGCGCTTTATCGGCGAGTACCTTGTCCGCCATGTATCTATCGGTGAGATCGTTGCTTCGAGAATACGTAATGTCGTGTTCTCGGCACGCCGCGTCCAGCGGATTTATGCCCGCGTCACCTCTGGTTAATCGTTTCGTAAGTCGAGTGCCCGGACCGCAAAACTGATAACCCGGAATATGTAACTCGAAAGGAAGCCCGTTTATCGCTCGATTTAGCAGACTGCCGCGCGACGCCGACATGAGCTACAATCCTTTATCTTCGGTGTAGGGCCGTCGATATGCGTCCGCTGCCACGGCTGATTGTAGTGTTCGTCGCAGCGACGATAAGTTCGAACCTCCGAATCTGCCTTCACGTGTTCCGAAAGCTTGTCCCAGACATGTTCGATGTATTCACCGTACACGCGTAAGAGTACGACCTTCAGTATATATTGTAACTGCTCGGCGCTCAAATCTTGAATATCGGAAGGATGACACAGCGCGAGATACATTTTGCTACTGCGCGATTCGCGGATTCGCGCACCTTTAAATAATCGTTTGAGAGCGCGTAATCTTTAGTGTGAGCATGAAATTCGTACTGCAACCGCTGACGATACGTGTCACAAACTGTGACGTGAAATCGCAAATGATGGGAGGCAGTGCGGAGAAGCGCAAGCACGGCGAAATGCTGCCGAGTACTATACGCGCGATCATTTGCGGCCCGTCGAATTGTGGTAAAATCAACGTTCTCATAAGTTTGCTCGAGAGTCCAAATGGCGTACGTTTCGAGAACGTGTACGTCTACTCGAAATCACTGCAACAGCCAAAGTATCGATATCTCGAAAATTTATTTACATCTATCGATGAGATCGGCTACTTTACGTTTTCCAACAATAACGACATCGTTCCACCGAACGAGGCGCGCCTAAATTCTATTTTTATCTTTGACGACGTGGCATGCGACAAGCAGGATGCGGTGAGAGAATATTTTTCGATGGGTCGCCACGCGAACGTTGACTGCTTCTATCTTTGTCAGACGTACGCGAGGATACCTAAACATCTGATACGCGACAACGCGGACCTGCTGATCCTGTTCAAACAGGATTGTACCAACTTGAAACACGTTTACAATGATCACGTGAACACCGACATGTCTTACGACGAATTTTGTACGTTGTGCAGTGACTGTTGGCAAAAAAAATATGGATTTTTAGTAATAGACAAGGATAGTGCGCTTAAAGACGGGAGATACAGAAAGGGATTTAACGAGTTCGCAATACTGTAACGTGACTAGTCGTTGTTGATACTTCGCCAGAGACGAACATGGCTGATGTGCGCGAGCGTGAAAAAATCGCGAGAGAGATCGAGAAGACGAGCGAGTCGATCCGCAAGAAACATCGCGCTCTAAAAACCGGTAGAATCGAGGAAGACATGGCATTGGACAGACATTTTAAGCCTATTATCAAACCGCTGCGACAAATCGTTAACAGCCCCGGTGTGCACGTGATAAAGAGACAATCGCGCGACGATGACGCAGCGTCTGCCTCCAAACGCGAGAGGAAGGAAGAAGAAGAGGAAGAAGAGGGAGAGAAAGAGAGTGAGACGTTCGAGCGTTCCGCGATTTCGGATAAATCCGATGATCGATCGCACGATCGTGTACAGCCGATAACCTCCACTCCGCGTACGATGATCGTACCGACGATAGAATCGTTGAATAACGTTTTCGAAACGACGGATGACCCGCTAGCAACAAAGGTTCAAAATCAGTTGCAAACGTCGGAAGGTCGAGAGGCGTTGCAAGCCGGCTTGGGTCCGCTGGGTCAAAAGTACGTCGAGGCTGTCCTGAGGGGAGCGCGAGATAAACAGAAGAGTGGTATAGATTATGTATACGGCGTTTACCTACACAAGGATGGATTGATGTTTGGCAATAAACGTTTCGACGTGGATGATGCTGACAACATAATTATCGACGGCGTACGATACGCCGGATCGCCCGGTCTTTACGAGTTAATTTTCAAGAGAATTCCCGACGATCTCCTTTACACGGAAGACGATATGAACAAATACAAGAGCATGCTGCTGGTGACGAATGCGCACAAACACAAGCATCATTCGCAGGGCCGATTATTGAGCAACAGGGGATACAAGTACAAATACGTAATCGCGCCGTTGATGTCAATCACACCCAAGAAACAGAAGAAGAAATCTGGAAAGGGATTACCTCACGCAATGACATTAAATGACAATGCGATCGATTACGTGCACTGGGACGATCCCAACGAGCTGGTGGATCGTCTATGATCGACGCTTCGCACCGAGCGGGCAACAACGCTCACGACAACGAGATGCTGTCGATTATCGAAGAATTTCGCGAAGCCGGTCTTATTATAAATTAAATTGTGTATCGACGAAACGAGTCAGTCAAGTGGCGTCAGCGAGAAAAAAATACTTTTGGTCTTTGTATTACACGTCGAATCATGAAAAAGAAATCCAGCGAAAAGAGAAAAATTAGCTCGGAGAGACGTCGACTCGTCGAGGAATTGCACGCTCCGGCGAGAAGAAATTTTCCACGAAGACGCGTCATAGTTCGAGGATACGACGATTTATGGCAGGCTGATATTGTCAAGATGCATCCGTACTCGAGTTTCAACAGAGGCCACCACTACATATTCACCGTCATCGATGTGTTGAGCAAGTACGCGTGGGCCGTACCGCTCAAGAGCAAGGGTGGAAGCGAGACGGCTGATGCTATTGTTGAGATAATTCGAGCAAGTGGAAGATGTCCTAAAAATTTACAAACGGATATGGGGAAGGAGTTTTACAACGTTGGTGTGCAGAAAATCTTGAAAAAACACAACGTTAATCACTATTCCACGTATTCGATATTGAAAGCGTCGGTAGTCGAGCGGTTCAATCGTACGCTTAAAAGTGACATGTGGAAGATGTTTACACTCAACGGCAATTACAAGTGGATCGACGAGCTGCCGCGTCTCGTATCAGATTACAATGCGCGCAAGTATCGCACTATCGGCATACGACCCGCCAACGTAACTCCCGCGATCGCCGAAAGATTCTTGGACACGGTGTACAGCGATAAAAATCGCTGGTCCAGCAAAATTCAAAGTGGGCGATTCGGTACGCGTGAGCAAGTACAAGACGATTTTTGAGAAGGGTTATACACCAAATTGGACCACCGAGGTGTTTACGATCGTTAAAGTGCAGCGTACCAATCCCGTAACCTATCTACTCGAAGACTATCGCGGAAAATCCATCGCTGGTGCGTTCTACGAGCACGAGTTGCATCGCGCTACTCATCCGGACGTGTATCTCGTGGAGAAAGTACTGCGCAGGAAGGGAGACAAGGTGTACGTCAAATGGCTGGGATTCGATGGATCGCACAATTCATGGATACAATGTCATTTGATAAAATTTTTTTTTCGCATATTTTTTTCTACATGTAAAAAAAATATATCAATATAAGTATATAAAAAATATAAGTATATAAAAAAATATAAGTATATAAACGTTTTTTTTATTACTTCCCATTCATCATCATCATCTTCATTTTGGAGTATACAAAATGTATAATTATTTGTAACAATTTATGTATGGAGCAGCATAAATGATAAAAAACATAACACATAAAATAAGTAAAGTAAATTAGAATACTAGTATATAATATGTATATAAATGTTAAAAAAACATGCGATATGTATTATAAGAAAGTACAATAATACATAAAATCGTAATACATAAAAAATAATACTTATATAATAAATGTAAAAAAAAGTGTAAAGTACAATAGTAATACATATAATAGCAACATATAATATACACAATACATATATTACAAAGGTATCCGCCAATGTCCCCATGGTAACGTCTCCGTCGAGTCCGGTACGACGTATCGTTTGTCGTCGTATGGACTCAGAGCGATTTTCGATTCGGATATCGTGTACACCTCGTGTAATTTAGATCGTATACACGATTGACGGCGAGTCATTTCAATTTCTTCGTTCAAACATCGCGTGTAATCGTCGAACGTTATCGTTCGCGCTACGACGTTATTCTTTACGCCTTTCGCCTTTTTAATGTTCTTCTTGCCATCCACTCTCGCCGCGTACATCTTCGCTCTAAGTCCAACAAATTCGGTCATTAATACACCGTTGTTTTCATCCTTCATCAGGCCGAGTACTTTTTTGTTCGCGAGAGGCATATCGTACACGTTGTCTGCAGGATAATCGCTCGTGTCGAATCTAGCGATATCACGTTTCATAGTCTCGTAAACATTGTCGCATTCTATATAGTAAATGAGACTATCCGTGTCGGTATACATGATCTTGCATTTGTCGCGATACATCGGTGACATGTACTCGTGATGAAATTCGTACAAACAGACTTTCGATATGTCAAGTATGCACATACCTACGTAAATCGGCTTGTTGAATTTTACCTCGAGTTTGCGCATTTCGACTGCAATCAAATTTTCCGCAAAGACGCTGCGGCTGTGAAAATTCGGTTTCGCGATCATTGCCTCCGCGCCGTACCGTCCGTCCCATTTTGTTATTAATTTGACATCAACGTGGTTGCGCACATTCTCCATAGTTTTGCCGAATACTGCGTTGTTCATTAGTTTATATAAATTTTTTTCGAAATCATTTTTCGCGGACGTTCTAGGTGTATAAATAAGTTTCCGCCGTTTGACAAAAGATGGTGCCACCAGTATGTTATGGTTAAAATTGTCTGCTGTAAAACGTCATATCGTAAGATTGGACATCTGGTAACAACATAACCTTGAAATATTAGCGATTTTGTATCAGCATCATATATCTTTTTTCGTGCGAAAATGTCGAGTTTTGAGCCGAATAAACGTCATTTGCGGGAGCTTTTGATTTACTTCTTTAATTTGAAGAAATCTGCAGCTGAGGCGCATCGATTGCTTGTAGAAGCATATGGTGAGGCTGCCTTAAGTGAAAGAAGTTGCCGTGAGTGGTTTCAAAAGTTTAAGAACGGTGAATTTGACGTCGAAGACAAAGAACGTAGCGGAAGGCCGAAAGTGTACGAAGACGCGGAATTGGAATCATTATTGGATGAAGATTCGTGCCAAACGCAAGAAGCACTTGCACTTACATTAGGAGTGACTCAACCAGCAATTTCACATCGCTTAAAATCATTAGGAATGATTCAAAAGCAAGGAAATTGGGTTCCATATGAACTGACGCCGAGAAACGTTGAACGCCGATTTTTCACATGTGAAATGCTGCTTGCCAGGCATAAACGAAAGGGTTTTTTGCATCGTATAGTCACTGGTGATGAAAAATGGATTCACTACGATAACCCAAAGAAGAAAAAATCATGGGGACCACCTGGCCATGCTTCAATATCAACAGCCAAGCCGAACATTCATGGAAAAAAGCTCATGTTGTGTATTTGGTGGGATCAGCTTGGTGTCGTATATTATGAGTTGCTCAAACCGAACGAAACCATTACTGGGGCTTTCTACCAAACACAATTGATGAGATTGAGCCGAGTACTCAAGGAAAAACGCGCCCACTACTACTCCAGACACGACAAAGTTATTCTTCTGCATGATAATGCTCGTCCACATGTTGCGGCGCCGGTCAAAACTTATTTGGAAACACTCAATTGGGAAGTTTTATCCCACCCGCCGTATTCACCAGACATTGCTCCTTCTGATTACTACTTGTTTCGATCGATGGCACATGGCCTGTCTGAGCAACACTTCACATCATATGAAGATACCAAAAATTGGGTCGATTCGTGGATAGCTTCAAAAGATGAAGCGTTCTTCCGACGCGGTATCCGTATGCTGCCAGAAAGATGGGAAAAAGTAGTGGCTAGCGATGGACAATACTTCGAATAAAACATTATGTACCGTTCTTTCACAATAAATGCCCAATTTTTGATAAAAAATGGCGGAAACTTATTTATACTCCTAATAAATTATGTATTGAGTTTAATATAATCGTGAAGCCATGGAGATTGCGCGAATTGTAATACTCGATGGATCTTTGTTACGCGAAGACCGTGACGAGTACATTGCTGCAGGTTGCGATAATGGATGACGTAACGCTGTTTATCATACAACGTCGCTAGAAGTTTATCTTCGCGCTTGCCAGGCGGTTTATCGCGCGTTGGACAGAAAGGTAGGTCAGTGTGTCGGTCGTGTAGATGCTGCGGATATTCGAGATCAACCTCGAGAATATAACCGGTAGGTGAATCCGGAGCGATCGCACTCACGTCAAAGTTCGCAACGTCTTCGACCCACCGAAATTCGGTGTATGGTAAAGGTTGACACATCGCCCACCCGTACAGATTATTCACATCGTAGTACATCAAGTACGACGACGGTTTCGACGGATCGAACGAACACATGTACTTGTTATTAGCCTGCGCGTATCTGCCGGAGCATTGACTGAGGCCACCGCGTATACCGCGTTCGATGAACATGACCATATCAATGTCAGTGAACAACTCGAATCTTATGCGTGTAAATTTCAGCATGGCGTCCCACGTGAAACCTGGCAATGTATAGTAATGCGCGGGATCGAGACAGTAACTCGCGATGCAGCTATTGCGGAAATTTTCGAAAATGTCTGCTAATAACAAGACATCAGTTTTCAAGTACAGATCACTGTACTCGCCGAGCGTTCGAATGGAGAATCGCTTCCAGATGTTCGCGGCGTGAGCGTAATCGCTCTCGGATACTGTATCGCCTGTCAACGAACTGAAAAATAATTCGTGCGGTAAGCGCGTGTCCTGCAATTTTTCGACACAATCAATGTACTCGTACGGAAAGATACCTTTTCGTGTGAGTAATTCAAATTCTTCATCCGTTAATGTTGGAAATTCGGAACGTACAATTTTTAATTTATCTTTATCGAGATACGACGCCAATTTATCAAGGCTTGCATTTAAAAATTTGAAAGAATCAATGAATCTTAATTTTATGCAATTTTTCTGAAAATTCTTTTCATTTGCGTCTTTGGTGCTATCGACATGTTTAGTGAATGAAATATATTTTTCTTTAGTTATCGGTAGTATATCTACATGTCCACTGTACGCGGTAGCAATTTCCTTAATTATAAAATGCGCGTCGTAGCCTGATAAATTGTGAAATACGACTGGAATATAAAACGAATTTTTATAATTTAAATTACAATTCGAATGCGCTGGACCACGATATCTACCGGTGAGATGACAATGATCGCAGACCCTCGTATCGTCCGGCGCGAATGGTTTCTCACAAATATGACAACGCGTCGCGCTACGGTACGCCTCCAATTGTTCTTTCGATAACGTTTCCATGGGTACGTTGGCGGATACTATATTTTTCACTCGATGCGCCAAATCATTGAGTTGTCGCGCGAACCACGCTATACAGTCTTCATCGCGATGGAAGTGATACGACGATAACGCGTCATCGTACGCACATCGCACGTAGTAGCCTATGCTAAACGCGTCATGCTGTTGATACGCGTACGATGATGCGTCTTCCTTGTCGGATTTCGTCTTACGTAAGACGCATTCCAAATCGGCGTAGACGATGAACGGCACTCGTTCTCGATTGTTATAGTTGCCGAATTCGAGCCACCTGCCGTCCTCGCTCGGCAGTCGGATAGCGGAGTCGTTCATCTTCTCGCAGTCCATTACGTGCGACTGCAATTTTTCGTTGGCACTGAAATAGTGCAAGCATCTGAAAAAAAGAAAAAATTATAACTATTACCATTATTTTTATTTAGTAAGATGGAAAATTATAATAATTTTTTTTCATGTATACTTACCGATTGCAGAAAAATTTCCTGTTCTTTTTCCCACTAATCTGCGAGCTCACGAGACGGGATAGGTTTTTTATCCACGCAAAATGTCCAACACTGTTGCGTGGATCTTGCACGTACAATACATTGACGTGTTTCTTCTTCTTTTCATTGGTGAGTCGCAGAGGAAGAATCTGTTTATTCTCGATGCCGTACACGTTGATCGACACCGCGTTTAACCATTCAAATTTATAAATATCTTTTAAAGTCACTGGAAACTCAATGTTTGCGAGATTCAGTACTGTCGTATAATGCGGATACGACGATTCCCGATTCGTATTCTTTTCAACCGGATACAGCGCGGCGACCACCGACCACGCGAAGCACGCATTGCCCGTTGAACGCACACTGATCACTGCTCATTTCGTCGCTATTTCTCGCGGCACTTTGATGTGACATCCCGCATGCATTGGATTATGCTTATTCATATTCACTATCAAATTGAGGATTCGCGACAATGCCCATCCGCTGTCATGTTCCTAGAATTCTTCGAGCGATGCTAGGATAGGCTCGATGACACGCTGCTCGTACCACTCGCACAAATCGATGTATCGGTATATCTCGTTGTTCTTTGTAATTATGCTCTTATGAGCACGTTTATCCTTCGTCGCGAACTCACCGTTGAACGCGGTGTTCACTTTTACGCTACCGTGTCTTTCTACAGCGTCTCGTACACGCTCGAACACTATTTCTCTCGCGTCTTCCAAAAACCGCGGCTCAATGTGATTAGAGTTTATCACAGCACCTGTCGATATACAGCTTTCAAACGCGGCGTCGATCTCTCGCCAGACCAGAGATCTTTCGTCGCGACTCGCGTACTCGCCACTCGCGTACTCGCCACCAACGTGCACGAAACATGACGTCGCTTCAATTCCAACTTTGCACCCGCGAGTCGCGCGATTCTCGTCACCGCAGATTGTCTGTCCAATGTGATTGTATCCAATGGTGAGACGTGGACGCTTGGCACGACAAAGTTCTTCGAGCTGCTCGATGCATTCGTCGCATCGTTGCAACCATGAGAAACACTCCACCAGAGTAGCGACCTGACTGCACTGTTCCAACAGTTCGCGTTCTATTCGCTCGTAGTTTTCCATGTTTTTTTTTAATGTGTGCAAAGTGGACACATGCTGCATGAGAATATAATGTACAAAGGTAGTCTGCAATTGGTGCACGACCAGCCGTCTAGCCTACCGAAAGAACCGGTCTCATGCACTCTGACGTGATGACACGAATTTTTCTACGCGATCCATTTCATACTCGCTCATATCACTAGTACATCCACTATCGTCGGACAGTATTTCTTCGTCGGACGACTCTTAATTCATTATATTCTCAAACGTGTTGCAACAGGTTCGCAATTCTTAGAAAAAGAGGGGAGAGTTATCCCCTCTTCGATTCTAAAAGTTATATATATATCACAATTTACGCGGATACAATTAGTCTTGCGATACTCGCTTGTACGAACGGTTGAAAAATGTACTACGCTGAATACAATGCATTGTACGAAACGAAGAAGAACTGCAGTAACATGTAAGTTTTAACATTCTATATGCAAAAGAAACGTTTTTTTAACATTATGTATATATACACAGCATGGAGCATCGCAAGATGCGTTTATCCTCTGAGGGGAGCGCGGGGCGCGGGGGGTACTCGGTGGCGCGGGGAGTACTGGTAGGCGCGGGGAAGGGGCGCGGAAAGTCCCAGCGCTATCAGTGTTTACTGATATGATGATACGTATCGCTATGTTGTGGTGTCACGTATTATTGGAACCACACCGATACGTATCATCATATCAGTAAACACTGATAGCGCCGGGACTTTCCGCGCCCCTTCCCCGCACCTACCAGTACTCCCCGCACCACCGAGTACCCCCCGCGCCCCGCGCTCCCCTCAGAGGACCTGAGTTAGAACCCGCCTATTATTCCTACTTATATTGGAGCGAGATTTATATTTAATACTGCGATCGAGAACGAATTTTAATTTTTATATATCTTTTCTATGTATTATTTCCACTGTTATTTTTGTTTCACATTGATAATGATCTAACAGGGATCGAAACATTTGTTTTATTTTGCTTGTTACCGGAAATTAAAGTTTATATTTTAACTAGATGACATGTTTTATTTATTAATGGTTCAAAAAATTTTTTAATTTATGATAATTGTTTTAAGCTCGTAGCCCTTTGTCTTTTTGTTTTTTTAAATTTATTGAGCCTTATTACTATTATAGTTTAATAGTTACTGTCCTCTTAAAATGGAATTCGGCACTGTTCTTTATCAATATGAGACATGAATTATTTGTTGAATTTGCCATTGGCTTAATGCTTCTGTGAATAATTGTAATCATAATAAATGATTTAAATGAGTTAAATTGATTAGAATTCATTTAAAAGAAATTAATGAATCGGAGCAGTTAAAGTCATTATATCATTTCATCGGGAAGAGATGAAGGAATAAATAGAATGGAAATAGAATATAACATCATATTAAAATTTAAATTACTGAACTGGCTGACACGCTGGTTATATTGAAATTAACGGAATCCTTGGTTGGTCATTTTACCGAAAATATTTTTGTTTAAATTATCGACGGTTGGTGGAATAATAGCATTAGAAAAGCAGAATTAGAAATTAATTGTAGAAGAAATAGATAATAGTGAAAGGAAGAATTGAGCAGCTCCTATGAGCGCGATCAATTCCAAGAAGGAACAGACTAAGCAGCTCCTACAAGCGCGGTTAGTTTATAGGAAAAGAGATGAACTGAACAACACCTATGAGTGCGATTAGTTCAGGAGAAAAGGGTAGACTAAGCAGCTCCTACGAGCGCGGTTAGCCTAGGAGAAGGAGAAGGGTTGAGCAGCTCCTACAAGTGCGATCAATCCGAGGGATATAGGAAAAGAGAAGCTTGAATGTGAAATCAACATATCCATACTTTTTATATATATATATATTGTGATATATTGAGAGATATTCCTCCAGCGTTTCTGATCTATTGATCAGAAATGATTGCGGGCTCGAGCTTTTCGCTCTGTTTATAGGCGCCAATCGGTAACGCTCACGAGTCGAGAGGAAGGGGGAGCTCGAATTTCCCAGAATTAGTAATACGTGCCGAATTTGGAAAATGATTTTTCATATGGAAATATTAGTCACATCGGAAATTGGGCACGGTTGCCACGAATTCAATTTAGAACTAAAGAATCAAATTAGGTTTTCGTTAATTGATGGAATTTTAAAGTAATTGACAAATTAAATTTCTCCGTGGTCCGTGCTGCTTCTTCTCCGACTCTGTTCGGCGCTGGCTAACGCAACAAATTCGCGTTTACTTATCTGTTTCAGGCTAATTAAGGTGGTCACGATGGCTAAAAGATAGTAAATCAAACAAAAAATATGTATTAAACAAATATGTATTAAACATAACGCGAGACTTTGAAATTAACAGTATTTTCGGCCAGAGCGGCTGAAATCCCACTAAGGATCCCACGAAGCGACGAACGACACGAATTGACCTGATGGGTCTGGTGGCTAGTGCGAAGTTTGAGAGCTATTGCTCCACGACTCCACTTAACGTGATGTCATGTCGATGTCTACTTCTGATCTGAGTCATCGAAGCAGCAAAACGAGGTTTATACATTGGATCGGCGGTAGAGTACAAAAGGCTGGGCCTGTAGAACAAAAGAAGCCGACTTGTCAATCATTTCTCCCTAGATTCTTTCTCGATTGGCTTTGCTGCACTGCTAGCTACTGTTTCAAAAGAAAATCATAGCCGCTGGCTATTGTTTTGTCTCCGGAAAGATAAGACTCTCAAGTTCGAGCTCGTTATCGCTGGTAAGTCATCGATGACTCATGCATGATTAATTCGCATATTAATCAGTGCTTAATAATTATCTCAAATATTATTTAGTTATTAATACAAATTACAATAATTAATCAAGTAAAAATTAACCGCTATATAGAGTCAAACGCTGTTTTCGGTTATGAACAAATATATACAAAAAATACTAAAAATTCAAATGTTTCGATCCCATTTTTTGGACCATTATCAGCGATAATATAATATACAAATGTTAATTAATGTTAGAGAGAATAGTGTTAAAACACTATAATATTAATATATATTGTGCTCTTATTTGTCAACAGAGATAAGTCCATCATTTGGTGGAGTGAAAGTGTGACACGATTATTTTAAACCTTGGAAGTGTGTCTCTGCTGGTCGACAAAAACACAATTCCATATTTATGCTTATAAATGTCATGACGTGTTTAACTGACAATTTCGTTATTATAATATCAGTAACTGACGACTATTGACAATGTTAATTCATAATTTATTCTAAAATTTTTATATATATTTGATTAAATGTTATGTACGTTTTTAATTGTTTAAATTTTTCTAATAAATTATGAAATAGAACATTAAGAGTGAAATAAAATTATTCAGTTTAAAAATTAAACATTAAAAATTGTAAAAAACTAACATTATAAAAGACTAATCTAAGACATGTTATTAATATTTCTTAACACTTATATACTTATAAGTTTCGTTTTTTAATACTCATAATTTATACGAATTTATATATATATATTTGACTAAATGTTATTTACGTTTTCAAATGTTTAAATTTTTGACCATCACATTTGAGGTGTTCGTTTGTATGAAAGTTCAAATTTCATTCGACTTGCAAATCGATTGAGAAGAATATATCGTTTTCTTGGAAGGCATATTAAACATTCAATGTTTTATCATAAACTAATTTAAAACTGTCGATGAAGCAATGGATACACTTAAGGAACTGTTAAATGTTTAAGGATCATTTGAAGAGAGCTTAATAAAAAGCCGGAATATCTCTATACATAAGTTCATTTAAATTTTAATTAAATCTTATTATACTTTATTAATGTAAGACCTTCAGTTATCAATATTTTTTAACCCTTTTACGTCCTTTATATTATATAATATTTATTTAAATTGTTAAAATTGTTACTTACTTGCTACATATTTTTATTAATGAGTTTCTATTAATAATACATAATTTTAATTAATTCAAATTAATTAACTCCTCAACGATTAACGTTAGCGATCTCAAATCTTTTTAATAATAATATTGGCCTTATCGGCTTCGTTAGTTAATGATTTATTTATAGGAAAAATTGTTAATTAAGGCTATAGATAAATCTAGATATTTTAGATATGACACTCCACAAATCGAGACTGCTACGTGGCGATGAGTCATCATGTGACTTCATGCGTATTAT